>NC_133661.1:177876845-178176845 GCF_037893015.1 Macrotis lagotis | reverse complement strand
ATACATAGTTATAAAAATTATATTTTTGGGAAAGGGTTTTTTGAGATCTAATGAAGTGAAAAAGAATTCTAGACTGGGAGGTATGAAACCTAGATTCTAGGTTTAGTTCTGCCACCAGACAGGGGTCTAATATGGAACAAGTTGATTAATTTATAAGACCTCAGTTCTCTCATTAGTAAAATGAAGGGATTGAACTCGCTGATCTCTAAGGTACATTCCAGCTATGTGATTTTTTTCAAAGTAATTGCTTTAAAGAGTACTCAGTCTATGTACCAAGAGCCAAGACTCAGCCTTCTGACATTTATTTTGTTTCTTATCAGAGGGGAAGAATTTGGCTTTTGAGACATGTGCAAATCTCTGGAGCTAGATTTGGATTTTTGCCACTTAAGTGTCCTGGTCTCAACCAATTAGAGCATTCCAGAAGATGGATGCCAGATTCTCAGCCAATAATTACAGTAATCTCCAGTAAACTCACTGCCTACATTTTTATAGAGAGCTCAGAAAACATTCTTTATTTCTCCAAATTTAAAAAACTCTAGTATCAAAAGTTTTCCTTTCTTTTTTGAAATAGATTTATTTTTTCCCCAATTTACATGTAAAGCTAATTTTCAACTGTATTTTTTTGAGTTCCAAATTTTTCCTTCACCCCCCCCTCCAGCCCCCTCCCTTAGATAGTAAGTAATCTGATTTAGGTTATACATGTGCAACATATTTCCACATTAGTCAAGTTGTGAAAGAAGAAACAGAACAAAAGGTAAAAGCCATGCAAGACAAACAACCAAAAAAATTACCCCTCAAAGAAAGATGAAAATAGTATACTTAGCTCTACATTCAGACTCCAAAGTTCTTCTGACTGTGAATAAAATTTTTCTACATGAGTATTTTAGAATTGTCTTGGATCATTGTATTGCTGAAATGAACTAAGTCAATCATAGTGTTTCTGTTAATGTTCTCCTGGTTCTCCTCACTGTACTCAGTATCAGTTCATGAAAGTCTTTCCAGATTTTTTCTGAAATCCATTTGCTCATCATTTCTTATATAACAATAATATTGCATTCTGTTCTTTTATCACAACTTGTTCAGTAATTTCCCAATTGATAACATCCCCTCAATTTCTAATCATTGCCACCACAAAATAATCTGCTATAAATATTTTTGCACATGTGAGTCCAAACAGCTGATAGAACATATTACTTACTACATGCTTACTAAATAAAATAGAGTTTGACATATGTGAACTATTGGCCATAAATTTTCTTTGAAAAGAGAATGAAAGTAGAACTGAGGCAACACAAAGACTAAGGAAGGTAAGAGATAAAGTCTTCATTAGTAAAAGAGGAAATTTCAACATTGATGTTAAGTGCCTGAAACTGTTGATTGATTTTCTGAATATGGAGACCATTATCAGTTTAATTACCATAGCCTACTGAGATTCCAAAAAGTAGAACATGAAGGGAAAGGATCAAAGGGTGTAGCAAGTATTTTTAATACTTTAGGAATGACACAGAGAAGCTATGGTATATAGTTCTTTCAGATAAATTCAAACTTGGAAATGTTCTGCAGAAAGTTAAAAGCACTTAAATTTCCATAATATTTTAAATTATTAGTCAATCTTTGCATTTCAAAGAGGAGAGTACCTTCTGGAATTTATCAGAGCTCTTACATGAACATATTTGAAATTTCTAATTGCATGATCTTTAGGACATCTTTTTTGAAGAAATTAACCTTTCACACTTTATTTAATTTGGATTGATTTTTTTTCACTGCCCTTTTATAAATAAGACATCACACATCTGGACACAAACAAAATGATTACTTAAGTGACAATTTAAATATAATGGGTGCACATTAGAACTTATGAATGATTAATTCCCCCATGAGGACCAGCATCTAGGCTATGACTGGGTAAAATATTGATGGTTCAAAGGAAATGAGCCATTTCCTAATTTAGTTTGGTTCTGGTAATGTGTAAGTAATGTTGTTTCTTTCTAGCAATCCGCATTTGGTGACCCTTTTAAATTTTTATACCTAATGATAGCAAAACTAATAGCTGCACCAGGTTATAATGAGACAAAATTCTTAAGTGCACAGATATTTTATATCAATTGATATGTAGTCATCCCAAGAATGGATGAGATCCATTGGCCTTCACACCCAAGCAGTTTTGATGGAAGGAGAGTTAAATTCACTTTCACCATGCCAGCTGAAGGAAAAAAGTATTGCTGCAGGGTTTTTTTCAATGACTTCTTGTCTTTTAACATTAGGGTCAATTCTTGATTAACTGTATATGGTTTACCTGAGTTTTTTCCTTAGCAAACAAAATTGTAATCACAGCCTGTCTTCACTACAGATATTCCATTATTCCCAATATCTAAGGGCAGTTCCTGAAATTCAAACACATTTTAATATGGGTCCAAAGGAAAATAATCAAATAGTAAATCTTTTGTGTTCAGTATGTGCAGTTCAACTTAATTTATTACAAAAATGTATTCAAACATTCACTATGTGAAGCATTGTATTAAGTACTGAGGAGACAAAGACAAATGAAAACTGTCCCTACTCTCAAGGATCTTACACTGCACTATATTATGCATAAAATATGGGCATATATATATATCTCAAGTTAATTTATTGAAGTATATAATATATGTTTATAATAAATAGAGTTTATTTCACCAACCTTAATTGATGAATCTAGGTTCATTCATGATTTGGGATTATACAATTCCTTGCTTCTCTCCAGATAATTAAGTTAACTCTTAATTATATAGCATTTTATAAAAACTGATGCTTATAAAGGAATTCCATTTTCATTGTATGATTTGGTTCATCTACAGATTGCAACATGGAAGGGACCTTAGGGGTCATCTAGTTCCACTCACTCACATTTCTTTATAAGGAAACTGAAACCTAGAAAGTAAAGGGAAGAGAGAGATCTGAACTCGAATTCTTCGACTATAGATCAACCTACTTTGTATTGCTTCTCAATAAAACTATGTTCAGTTTTCATTAATCAGAATCAAATTATTGTTAACATAATAGTGAGAAAATTCCCCTATAAAAACTAGATCAGAAAAAAAGTATTCATTTCAAAGAAAGTGTGTTCATTCAAAATTGTGTTCAAATGACCCTGTCCAATTGCATGGATTATTGGAGTAAGGAGGGGAACATAATAGATTTATAGTATATTGATGTTTTGATATGCCCAGTGAATTATTTTGTTCTACTATGGGGAGGATGCATCAGATGGAATGATTTGTCTTGCAGTAGGGAAATAACCAAAATTAAGGAAAGATGACCAATGTCCATTGGATATATAGTGTTTTGTTTGTTAATAAGTTAGGTGAGCACAACCAGTGATAGCTAGCATTTTATACAGGGTATCCCAAAAGTCTTAGGACAGTTTTAAGTATGAAATACCATGTGGAACACCTCATATAGGGTCTTGAAATTTGCAAAGTGATTATTATGATTCATTCTCAGTTTTTCCAGACTCAAAATCCAACACTCTTATCACTGAACAATCTAAGGATCTTTAAATGAATCACTGAGGTTACAGGCCTCAGGGAAGGTGAAGGATGATCAGGAGCAGATCAGGGATGGAAAGTCAAGATGTGAGAACCATAGAAATGTAGGCCCCAGGCAATGGTTGTTGCTTGACCACCAATAGCCAGAAGTCTAGAGAATTCAGCTTTGTTTCAAGTCAGTTCAGTCATGACAAAAGGACAGATCTGAGTTGAAGTGAGAAAGTGTTGAATTTATGGAGGTGGAAAAGCATACACTTTTACTGGAAGAATTAAGTACCATCAATCAAGATGAAAGCCAAAGGCAGAGGAGGATAACTTTTGAAAATCAAATAAGAATCTTTCACTTTGGGATTCCAAGCCTAAGGAAAGGGGAAGAAGGTTAATGGGAAGAACTCTACAGTTCCTATGGAGCAAAAGTTCCTTATTTGGAGCAAAGATAAGAAGCTAAGGAAGTCAATTATATCCTTTACTTATAGTCTCATTATCCAGGACCCTTATGGCATTAGTCCAATCTGATTCAATTCAACTTAGGGCCTACCCCAGGAAAGACCCAGAAATACCCTGTTCTCTCCAGGGCTCTGGGAAACAGAAATGGCTCCTAGATATGCAATCAGTCTGAAACAACTACTTTCCAGAAACATAAAGCAGCCATATATCCCAGAGGTTGCCATGGAAATGTCCCTGTATCCTCAGAATCCTTTGGACTGCAAATGCTTTGAATGTCCCAGTATTTCTCCAGTCCTTCTAACCTGATCTGATTCCTAATCTTCAGGCTGAGCAAAAACTCGACCAACTAACTCAGAACTGGATGCTGACATGGACCAAAAGGTGAATATCTGCCCCTTCTCTGGTCCTACCTAAGAAACTGCGCTTTGAAGATTTAAGTAAGATGTCAGAGAAACACCTGCATGACAGTGTGACTTGGTGGAAGCATTCCTGCCTCAAAGTCTTGAATTCTTGTCCTACTTATAAAAATTGTATAGACTAGAGCAGTGGTTTTCAAATTTTTCTTGAAAAACACCACCCTAAAGAGCTTTTGTTGATAGACAGAGAGAGAGAGAATATGTGTATGTATTTGTTTATATCTATCAATATTTACTATATTATAAATTAAAAAACCTTAGTTATTATAAAAATATTTTTTACCTTATGGACCCCCTGAAAAGTTCTTGAGAACTTCCATGGAAGTCTAAGCCACACTTAAGGAACTACTATCTTAGAGTAAGTTGATCTATCTGGGTCTCAATGCACTTATCTGTAAAGTAAGGAAGTTAGAATGAATTATCTTATTAAGCCCTTTACTATAATATCTTGACTCTTTTACATCTAAAATCAAATAAAATCTCTTCTGTTTGGCAATTAACTTCCTCTGTAGACTGATTCCAACCAAATTTTCCAGGCCTATGCATTCCCTTCCATGCCTGAAATTTAAGTAGGTCTAACTGCTACCTCTTTGAATCCTAACAGCACTCAGCTCAAGTATTACATCTGTCATGAGTCCTTTCCTGATCCCTTTCTCTCCCAACTATCAACGTCCCTCTCTTCCCTCATTTATTGCATATTTATTTTGTATATGCTTATATATTTTCTCCACCATTAGAACACAAGTTCCCTGAAGGCAGGCATAGTTTGTTTCTATCTTTCTATGTGTAGCACCTAATACAGGGCTTAGTGAACACTTAGTAATTATAATGTTGATTGATTGATGATTGTTTGCTACAAACCTGTTTGTAAGATGTTTCCACCTATCATGGAAACATGTCTTAATAACAAGATGAAGAGAGCAAGAAAAGAAGAAAAATAATTTAAGGGAATGGATAGGAAAATGGAGATTCTGACTCAGTTCTTTAGTTGGGAAAAGCACTGAGAGTATATAAATCCACATGGGAGATAAAAACTTTGCTTTGATTGATGTTCCTGTAGACCTCAGTCCATGAGAAGAGGAAATGTGTCCACCCCATCCTGCAGGAAAGTTCCATCTCAGCTTTCACCCCATAAAATATGGAAAGTTTCTCCAAGATCTGAGTGTTTGGCTACTGAACTTAGATTCAAGATTTCTAAATTTGACTCTTTCGCAAAATGTTTGGTTTGGGGGTTTTTATTTTTAATCCCCTCATCTAATTTTAAATTTTAAATTAATAATATAGTTCTGACTTGTGATAGCCTGTCCCACTTGGGCAGGATTCCTGGAAAACATCCCAAGAAGGCTCTGAGGAACCAACATTTATTTTGAAATCCAACTTTGCAGGTCTCCTGGTTATTTTGTGAATTAGTTCTATATATATGCTGATCACATAACAATTTAACATGTTTATCAGTGTGGTGACATCTTAGATGACCAGGGTCCCATGTCTGGAGGAAAAGAACTTTCCAACCTAGTGACTGGCAAAATGGAGATGAGAAAATTTGAAGCAACAGGAAAATTTAGGACTTGGCTTATCTAAGGATTCCTTCCTAAAAAGGCCACAGTACCAGGGTTCACTCTGAGAACTTACTATCCTTCATGCTGTCTTGTTCCTCACATAACATACTTCAACTCTTGATCTAGGTCCTGAAAATAGGGGTACTGTTTTTTTGGAATTCCTTCCCTCTTCCCTTTCCCTCCTTAGATTCTTAATCTTCCTTCAAAACTCCATTCAAGTGCCACTTCCTATTTGAAACTTTTTTTGATTCCTCTCATCCTCCAACTGGTAGAGTCTTTCCTCCCTGGCTTTTTCTGAATTTATTGTGTATATATCCTGCATATGCTAATAATGCAATATAATATAACATTACCTAATACTGTATAATGTTTCATACTATGTAATGTTATAATTATTATATTATGCTCTATTTTTATACTAAATTATACAATATTATTTCCTCTTTTGGGGAATGGGATGCTTCTTTTTTGTTTTTGTATTTCCCGGGCATTACAGTAGTCATAATGGGTATTTAATAAAATCTTGTGGGTTGAAGGGCTATAGAGGAGGGAGGAGGGAGGAGAGAGGGATCTTCACTTTAGGCAAAAACATCACATCAGCAATTTCTGTCTTCTCACCTTCATAATTAATCTAGACCATTCTAGATAATTCAGAGAAAAGCTAGTCCCTCCTCTCAAATATTCTACTTGTCTCCTAATCCCCTCCCTCAATCCTCTCTTTTCTCATACTAACCATGGTCAAGAATGTGACCATTTTATTATATTTTCAAACACATTCACAATACTCAGGATAGCTTAACGCTAGAATCATGAGCAGACCAGGTAAATTACATTTTCTGGGTTGAGGATTCTCCATTTCAAGCTACCTGCTAACTCATTCTCTCCCATTCATCTCCACCATTTCTCTGGCAATCTCTCAGTTCCCATCTCTTGAATATTGACTTCCACAGTAGTCTGATGAAGCAGGCTCACTGGGGCACAGGACATTTTGGTATGCTTAGTTTGTACATCATCATCACTTTTCTGTTCAAGACTCCTGGGGGATTTCCTGGGCACCAAAAAAATTGGCTGCAGAATTGGGAAAACAGGAATTTAGAGCAAAGTGTTTCCCTGAAACACAATAGCTGAGCAGCCGTGTTGTACTGTTAAAAAGCATCTTCTATGCCCATAGGCATCTATTTCTCTCTTAAATGGAGTGGTACTGTCATATGGACAGAAAGAAAAAAATCCAGGCTCATTCTATCAATTAGATCCTGTACTGCCCATCTGCAATGATGGCATAGTGCCCACGTATGAGGTTAGAGGCCAGCTGCAATTGAAAATGGGTACCAGCTATCCAGAAGCCTACAAAATAGAGGTGAGTCTCCATTAAGATGCTTCTTTCAGCACAGAAATTTTTTAAAATACATTTTTATATATTTTGTTTTGATATTGCTTAGATTTCATCCTTAATCCCTCCCCTTCTTCCCTTTCAGAGATCCATCCCTTATAACAAATGATTTTTTAAAAAAGAAAGAAAAAAGAGGAAAAAGTGGGAGGGGGGAATTCAGCTAAATTAATTAATATATTGAAAAATATCTGACATTATAAAAAGTGTTTTACATTCATGGACCCTGTTCTCTGCAAAGGAGCAGGGATAGATGTCATCATGCTTCTTCTTAGGGTCAAATGTTGTTTATAATTTTGCAATATACAGATAGTGAATAGTGATTATTTTGTGGTGGTTCTTTCCATTTACATTGTTTTAGTCACTGATTTTATTGTTTTCCAAATTCTACTTACTTCATTCTGTATAAGTTAATATAAATTTTTTTTTGCTTCTCTGGATTTATCAAGCCTATCATATTTTTTACAACAAAAACAATTATAGCAAACATTTACATCACACATTGGAGTTTGCAAAGCATTGTACAAATATTATTTCATTTGATCCTCACAATAATCCTGGAAGGTGGGTGCTATTATTATCCTCATTTTACAGTTGAGGGAACTGAGTTAGGCAGAAGTTAAAATGACTAGCCCAGGGTCATACAGCTAGTAAATGTCTGAGGCCAGATTTAAACACAGGACTTCATATTCCTAACTCAAGACACAGCACAATTTGTTTAGTCATTCCCCAGATGATTGGCATCTATTTTGTTTCCTATTCTTTGCTACCACAAAAAAGTGCTACTATACACATTATAGAGAAACATTAAAAACTGACCTTACAGTATTATTCTTAAATCATTCTAAGTCTCTCTTTGATGTATGTTAAGAGAAGAAAATTCTTTAATTAGTTTTATTTGATGGGTTAATAAAAAAGTGGTATCTCTTCTTCATTTTTCTGGGTCTCCTCTGCTCTCATTTCTGGTAGGGGACACTTCACAAAATTTTAGTAAATAGCTCAGATATTGTATAGGTATTTGTGACCTTGTTTTTTTTTTTTTCCCCTAGCTGTAGAGAAGAGCTAATTCTCTCAAATGCTCTGCTAAACTAAGTATTTGTCAACTTCCCCTTGAATATTTTTGAGATCCAGGAAAGTCATTTTAGGATTTCTTCTTCTATTCACATGTGAAAAGACCCATAGACCCCACAATGAAAACTCTTGTGGTTCTTCAGGGTTTTTTTCAATTTCCTATAAGTAGACAAAATAAATACAAACCAGTGCCCCACTGTGAATACAGAATGCAAAAGCCAAGGACATCACAAATATGTATTTCTAGCAATACTGCCCAACATAGCCAGAATCCCCAATTTATAAAGAGGTTGCATTCTAAAAATCACGTTGTAAATTGGATATATGGAGTTCAGGAACATATTTTCCCATAAAAATAACATTATAAAAGTGGTTGGAGTCTAAGAGTAGCCCACGAAAATCCTATGTAATCCATAATGTAATTGAAATACATAAATAACAACAAAAGTCATCAAAAACAATGCTACCAGAAAAAGCAATTTTTGATGGCAAAATGCTTTCAAAGGAAAGGTTTCAGGAAGCTTTATCATCTCTTCCCCTGCTGCACCTAATGAGTTGAATTTGGGATTTTCAGGGAACTTAAAGGATTTAGAAGACTCACGAAGGGAATTTAGTAGGAAAATTGGGGGGAAGGAAATTGGACAGGGAAATGGTCCACATACAGAGAGATTGACTGACTTCTTCCATCCTTCCCCCAACTCCTGTCCTTTCAACCTACCCCTCTCAGGGGAATAAATATTCTCTTTATCCTCAGTCATATGCCAATCATCACGTCACACGGTAAGAGGGGGGGAGTAGTGGTTCAGGGGATATTTCCTATTCTTGAGGGATTGTTGCTTATTTCTTTGGAATGGTGGTAAATTAGATATTTTAAGTTGGAAAAATGCCTGTATTCAGCACCATGAAGCTTCAGAACCCTTATTGACTTGAGATATTCAGTGCTAAAGGTTTCTCAGTACCTGATGGCACCCACCCTTCCAAAAACAAGACAAACCCCAAAACTATGGATTTTGCCCTTTATATATATATATTGGGGTTGGGAGGCAAACATTCCATCACAGACTTCTTTTCAAAGCTGTAGTTTTCTATGATTTATTCCACTTAGTTTTTTCCTCTTTAGCTACGAGCATTTGAACATATTAAGGCTGCACCCACATTTCATTCCCTGTTTTCCTGAGCCAGATACTGTTCAGCCGACCCAGTAATGATCTTGCCAAGGTCCACTTGCCAATTATACAATTTGCTCTGCTAGAAGTCCCTAGGCTTGTGTCACAAACATGGCAAACCTTTAGCCCAGAGAGTTCATCTGTGAGACAAGATTGTCTGGCATCTTAAATACTTTGATGTTATGTGAAAAATACGTTAAGCCTGATTCTCCATCCCTTCAAGCAGAAAAGTGAACCATGTAAGTCTAGTGAGTCAGAATTGGTACCTATTGGGTGTAAGGGATATGCTAGAACTTTTCTTGGGTAAAATAACTTTAGAGTAGGTTTTGTTTGGCAGAGTAGGTTTTGGCACTGAAGAACCTCTGTATCCAATTTATCTTTTTAATTTCATTTACTATCTCCATTTTGGCCAAACTACTATTTATTGGCTGTTTCCCCAAATTCTTACAGTCTGATCTTAAATTTCTTCAACTCTCAATGGAAGAGCCCCTTCATCCACACAGCTTGTCTCAAATGTTAGAGCCCTCAACTATTCCTATACCACTTCTGTTATATCTACTTGCTTCCCACCCCTTCACTACCTAGCTTGTGTTTTCTATATACATAAAGGAACTCTTTAATAAAAAAGGAAACTCCCTGAGGGTAGGGGCTGCTTTTGCATCTTTGTATCCCCAAGTCTCAGCACAGTTTTATGAATAGTCAATGATTAATAAAAGTGAGTTGAAATGAAATATCTGCTCTTCAGGAATTTTTTTGGTTATGAAGACTACTCTGGGTTCATTTAAATGTAGATTCTTAACCTGGGGTCCAGGAACCCCCAAGGGCTCCATGGATAGATTTCAAGGAGTTCCTGAACTTGTATAAATATAAAATTAACTCTTTAGTTTCATTGCCTACCTAACTAAAATTCAACTTTTCTTTCAGTTTTGAAATAGCAGTACTTATTTAATGATTTGAAAATATTTATAGTTTTTAATTTCATATTATAGTTGGTACAAATATCTTGATATACTCATCAATATTTCAAAATTATTATAGATATTGAATTGTCAGATTTATATATATAATTATATCATAATTATATTATAATTTAGTTTTTTAATATGTTGAGAAATTATGTATAAAATATAATTCAATATTATTGATTTTCTTTGTAATCACATGTATTTCATTTCGTACATTTAAAAACATCTTTCTGAGAAAGAATCCAGATTATCAAAGGATTCCATGAGAGACAGAAGCTCTGATTTAGTCAGTTTCCTGTTCCATCTTAGAGGTAGGAAGATAGAGCCATGAACAGAATGCTAGATTCTGGGTCAAGAAGACTAGAGTTCAAATGTAGCCTTAGACATTGACTAGTTACAGGACCCTGAGTGAGTCACCTAACTTGTCTCCCAAATGATTTCTCATCTGTAAAAATGCAATAATTTTAATTCCTTCCTCACAGAAACCTCATTGAAATCAATTCTGAGGATCAAATAAGTTAGCAAATCTAAAGTGTTTTTCAAATCTTAGTGTATGATATAGCACCAAATAAAATGTAGTTTTGTTGTTGTTATTATCTTGAAAAGATCAAGAGAAAACACTGGAATTTATTGAGACTACAGAGAACATGAAATGCATTAGAATGGTTCATTCATGGAGCATTTAAGAGGAATAAATGGATCCAAAAGACAAGGTGGTTTGAAGGGGGGGGGGGAGTTATAGACCCTTCCTATCTTCCAAACTAGCACTATTTGAAGTTCCCATAGTTGGAGGGATAATCAAGTCCCTGGAAAAAAATGGAAAGTGAAAGCATCCCTTCAGTTGATATCCTGTTATTCTATAACCTGGAGCCTGACTACATGGTCCCAATAGAAATCAAGTTATCAGAGCTAGAGATTATACAACAGTTCCAGACAGATGAAAAACTGATGTTGACAGTTTCTATGGAACAGGTAAAGCAGTGTGTGTGGCGGGGGAACAGTTGGGAGAGAGACAGAGATGGAAAGACAGAGAAGAAGAAAAAAGGAAGGAAAGAAGGGAGGAAGGAAGGAAGGAAGGAAGGAAGGAAGGAAGGAAGGAAGGAAGGAAGGAAGGAGGGAGGGAAGGAGGAAGGGGAGGGAAGATAGGAAGGGAGAAAGGGAGGAAAGGAGGGAAGAAGTAAGAAGAGTGAAGAAAAAAAGGAAAGAAGGAAGGAAATTTGTTTTAGGATTTGCATTTAGATAGCTGCATGAGTTTGAATTCAAAGACACCATGGAAAATTTTTAGATTTTCTCCCCTTATTATTATGACCTCCAAATGCTAGGGCTACTTAATTGATTTATCTGCCTTGTAACCAATGACTATCAAGCATTCAACCAAATTTAGTAGGATTGTGACTACTCATACACACAGAGAGATATACACACATAGATATGTCTCTATATATTCTCTTTATATACATAGATAGATAGATAGCTATATGTTGATTTCACATGGATTCAAATAGTCCCACTGTGAAAAGATCAGGGCACATATGTGTCTGATATAGTCAGTTAATAGTGAATTATTTTTTAACAGTAGTATATGAAGAGACATTAGAAGAAGACGGTTATTTTTTGAAAATCAGCGTAATCTTTTTAGATGGAAGTCGCAAAAATGAAAGTCAGGACAGAGGAAGTCAGCAGTTATGATACATCTGGGGCCAATTACAACAAGTATAAGAATTAAGGAAGCAGGTTGTGATTTATATAGAGAGAGGTAGGATTGGGAAGAGAAAACAGAACACCCAAACCAGGTAGCCTATTGAACTTTGCCCAGAGCAATAATTTAAATTAAGATTGATGATAACTTTTATTATTTACTGAGTTGATAACTAGGTGACTAGTCTGCCCTAAAGTACTGAAACCTAAGTTGTAAAGATAGATGCCAAATGTATTGCACATCCACATTCATGTGGGGAGGCGAGCAAACTAGTTGATGTTCTTCTGTGTCTAAATGAAAATTATGTTGTAAATCAAAGTGTGTGGATTCAGACTGATTGATTCTATTAAGGCCAAGCCCTCAAATTCTATTTTTAAAGCATAGAAGATGAAAATCAAGATAGTAATGTGACTGCCTACTTAAATTTGCCTGCTGTTGTATTAGCCATGTACCCTTTAGTTCTGGGTTTGTTCAGACCCTAACAGGTTATGGGTATAAACATCACAGAAGGGAATTGCCATACCTCTTGGGAGGTATCATGGTCCTAGTCAAAATCAGCAGGAAGAGATTCAATTACCAAGGCTCTGCTGGTTTGATTCCTAGCCACACATATGGTTACAAATTGGAGGGGAGTTGGGTAGGGTTTGGGGAAGATGAAGATGGATGTAAAAGACAACTCACACAATAAAATTTTCAAGTTATTAAATGTCTTTAATATTAGCTGGCAAAGCTTCTTATTGAAAATGAAACATAGGTATTAGTGTTTATTTTCTCTACCAACAACAACATATAAAACACTTTTAAAATCCCAAAGCACTTGGGGTACTAGTGTAGGATGGAGAACAGAAGAAAGGCTCATGACAAATGGAGAATGTTATCAGAAGTCAATATTGGTATGGGATTTGAATGTGGAGATTTGATCGCCTGCTGGTTTATATCAGATTTCACATATGCTGACACATATAATGGGAGAGCAACCTGTTGAAAAGCTAATTTAACTTCCTTGTAACCAGTGAACATTTGGTACATCTGATAACCACTCATGTTTGCAACCATTGATATAATCAACTGCTGGTAATTTTAATGCCAAGATTTGCAAATACTTGAGGCAAAGAAAAATTTAATTAGATTCCCAGTCAGTTCTATTTTCTATTTTCTGATTCTGTGAACCTAGAATTCCTGAACTTCCAGAAGAGAAAAGCATCCTCTATTCTTCCTTTTACAATCTCCCCTTGAGTTTAGGTGAGGTATTGAAGAAGAAAACTATTCTTTCATAGCCTACAATCTAGCTTTTCCATAGGACTTGGGATTTTTTAAATAGATTTTATTAATATCTTTTATATTTGTCTTTCCAGGGTTTCTTCCCATAAGCCCCTTTCCCCTACCAGAAAGCCATTCCTTACAACAAATATTTTTTTAAAAAGCGGGGGGGAAGAGGAAGGGGGAGAAAGTCAGTAAAAACAGCTTTCTTTTCATGCGAGCAAATCACAACCTGCCTATGACTTTGTAGAGCTGTTATGAGAGAATCACATGAGTCATAAAGAAGTTTACTTTCTTTGTTGTAGAACTAGCAAGGGGGTGGTGAGGAAGGAAAACTGGACAGGATGGGGTAGATTTTAGGAAATGAATTGAATGATTATCAGTGAGATGAAAATGCAAAATCCAGAACCCTTCATCCCATAAGCTCTTGTGAAGGTTTGTCTGATCCTCTTATCATGTGTTGTAAGGATGGGTTTTATTGAGATAAGGTAGCACCTGTACTCACTGCTATTTCTGATAGGATACTTCAGAGAGGCAGTATTCATGGAGGGTACACTGAAAACCTGGGTTTGAGCCCTAGCTCTGATACCTACTAGCTGGGTGACCATGGACATGGGAACTTTATTTCTTCCTCTATTAAAAGAGAGTATTAGAGACTTGTCCCAGAGGAAGAGATTAGAAAATGTACCTCCCTTTCTTCTTTGCAGAAGTGGGACTAAACTAGAATGCCTTTTGCCCCTCTTTCTTGTTTTATTTTTTTGTTTAAAAGGGATAATGTGAGGATTACTGTTATGTGTTGGCATATTATTAGTTCAGGTTGGGAAAATTGTTGTTGCTATTGTTTGTCCTCCATTCTCAAAGAGCATCTTAATATCAGGAAGGAGATGTTGACCTGCTGGTTAGTTAGATTCAAGTAAAAGAAAACTGTGCAAAGTCAGTAGCCTCACTTTCTCCACCAGAGCCATTGGGGTTCAGTGAAAAAGATATTAATCAGGATGGCTGGAGATGGCCCTGAATGACTGGGAAGAAATAAAGCACTTACAAGTCACTGAATGTCAACAAAAGGTTTTGTTCAGGCTAAGGAGTATTTGTCTAGATTATCTCTATGATATATTATAGCTCAAAGATGAAATGGATAACTACCTCATATACTTCAATCAGACATCCAATCATAGGCTTGGAGGAGCTGGAAGTGTGGGGTTATGGTCACTCAAGGACTTGTAAACTTCAAGGGAAGGTTCCATCCTCTGAGCTTTAATACTGATATTTGTTCTTCCTATTTCTCTGGGCTTGTGGTGTTGCTAAAGGCAAAGTGAAGTAGTAGGCTGCCAATGACATGTGAAGAGGAACTAGCAGGAGTGAGGAGAAGAAGAGAAAAGGGGGACAAGCTGGCTATTTTATTTGCTGGTGTCCTGGGTGGTTGCTAAAAAGTGTGGTTCAGTGAAAAGAACACTAGATAAGGATCTAGGATGCCAAAGTTCTGGCTCTAATGAAAAATACTAGACTTGAAGTTCTTAGAAGACCTAGATTCAAATCTTGTCTCTTTCCAACTGTGAGACTTTGGATAAGTCATCTGATCATTGAGCCTCAATTGTAAAAATGAGAGCATTAGATAAATCAGTCATTAAGGTCCCTTCTTGCTCAATCTTTTTTTTTTTAAACTTTTGCTCATTGGATTAAACAAGAGGCATCTAGGTGGCACAGTGAATGGAGAGCTTGACCTTCAGGAAGATCTGAGTTCAAATCCAATCTCAGATGCTCCCTAGCTATGCAAACCCTGGGTCAAATTACTTAATCACAGTTTCTTCTATTATGAAATGAAGATAATAACAACACCCACTTCCCAGGGTTGTTGCGAGAATCATATGAGAAAATATTTGTAAAACTCTTAGCCCACCCAAAAATTTGTAAAACTCTTAGCCCCAAAAAATATTTGTAAAACTCAGCCCAAGCACATTTTAAGTATTTAAGAAATACTTATTGGGGCAGCTAGGTGGTGAAGTGGATAGAGTACTGACCCTGGAGTCAGGAGGAACTCATATACTTAATGCTTACTTATCTGTGTGACATTGGGCAAGTCATTTAAGCCTATTGCCTTGCAAAAAAATAAAAAAAAGTGCTTCCTTTTTCCCATTAGATATTATACTTGGTAAGTGGTTCTGGGGTTGAGAAAATGACTTAGCTGATTGAGAGCAAGTCAAGTTGGGGTGGGTGGGTGGGGAAACACAAGCCAAGAAGAGGGAAATCAGAAGTCACGTAGGAGGCATCATGAGGGAAGGTCAGGTTGATGCAATGGACATCCTATGTGGGAGCATGGATTAGAGCATAGATAGATCAAACATTTTGTTTTCAATTAACTCACATTAATTCCATTTCATCTAACTGAAACTCTCCCTTCAATTTAGAAGAATGAAATGACTTCCGGGAAGCATGGTTTTGTAAAGTGTTTCTTCTGATATTATTTTTGATCATTAAGACATGTCATTAATACCATATGAAAAGTTTTATGTTTTTCTCCAACTGGTTATTTCCCATCATGTAGCTATGTGGTTAGTGCATCCCTCTGGCATTACATAATTTGTGCCCAATCTACAAAAGTTGGCACACTAACAGGGTTCAGTGGGAGGACAGTGAATATTTAAATGAAAACTCTTTCAGGTATTGAGTCTCCAATATGATATCACTGTGGGAAGGAGTGAGCAAACAAAAATAAAAAGGGTCATTCTGAACCTTGATATTATTTAATAGAGGAAGTGATTGAACTTTCCAAGGGCAAGCATGAAATTTTATAAACAGTTTATGCAGTTACTGCAAAACCTCTAGCAATAAAACTAAAATTCTCTTAAGACCTTTTTCAAGGGACTGGCTACTGAGATCTTCTTACTATGGAAAACTTCTTAGAAAGAAAATGAAAAACTGTTGCCCTAGAGAGAAGACCTAAAACTTTGACTCTGTTTAATGAGAAATGTTTATGAACTTGATTCTTACCTTACCTTCTGGAATTTGTTAAGTCTCTCTTTCTCCAGCCTTCCCATTCCACATTGATTTGTTTGTTTGTTCATTTATTTATTTTTTGAGTACATTGGATCTAGGGTCAGGAGACTCGCAAAAGGGTTCCAGCCTACCTTCTAGCTCAAACAGATCTATGAAAAATTCACACTTATGTAGTGCTTCAAGGCTTACAAAACAATCTCCTCTTTACAATCCTTTGAAGTTGTTTGTGTAAATAACCTTCCCATTACATGGATGATTACACTGAATGTTAAAAGGTTCAGTGTGAGAGCAAGTTAAGTCTCATTTTTCTATTTCTGCCTAAACTAATCTTGAACATAGTAGGCTTTAAATGATTGTCTTGCCTCACTTTTGGTAACTGAAGGATTGGCAAAGACAGAGGATATGGACAAAGAATAAATTAACAGGAGATTTCTTTCAATGATTCATACATATGAGTAAATCTCTGTCTCTCTGTCTCCCCTTTCTCTCTCCGTCTCTCTATGTCTGTCTGTCTGTCTGTTTCTCTGTTTCTGTCTCTATTTCTCTATATCTCTGTCTCTTGTCTGTTCCTGTCTCTGTCTCTGATTCTCTCTTCTTCAAAAAGTGAACAACTAATGAATTCTTGGTTGGCCTTAATGACAATTTCTTTCATCAAATGTCAGAGAAGTCAAAGACCTTGCCTTTCACCAACAAGGACTTGGCTACTTGGAGAGAAACACTGAGAACCTTGGTTTAAAGTGATTATTACTCCAGAGCTCATGATAGTTAAATCATAGGATCAGTCAACATCTATTAAGTGCCTACTACTTCCAGTGCTAAGTTCTGGGCATTCAAAGAAAGGTAAAAGATAGACCCTTCTCTCAAAGAGCTCATAATCAAATTGGGGAGACAATATGCAAGCAGTTATGTACAAACAAGTGGTATACAGGATAGATTGTAAATAATCAAGGCACAAGGATTAAGGGGGGCCCAGAAAAGACTTTCTGTAGAAGGAAAGATTTTAGCAAGGCCTTGAAGGAAGCCAGGGAGGTGATGTAAATCAGGAGCTGAAAATGAGAAAAGAGAGAATTCTATACATGGGAGATAGCGTATCTTATGGGAGGAACAGTCAGGAAATCAGGAAATCATAATCATTGGATTGCAGAGTAAGAAAACTGAAAAAGTAGGAAAGAATCCAGTTTATGAAGGGCTTTGAAACCCAAATAGAGGATTTTATATTTGATCTTGGAGGTAATGGGGAATTATGTGAGTCTAATGAGAGGGGATGGTATGACATGATAAGACCATTAGGAACAGCTGAGAGGAGGATACCCCTAGAGTGGAAAACTGACCTAGGGAGCAAGCAATTGTCCAGGCAATAGGTGCTGAGGAGCTGTATCAGAGTGCTGGCAGTGTCAGAGGAAAGAAAGGGTGGGAGGAATGTGTGAGGGATGTTATGAAGGTAAAATTGACAGAACTTGGACACAGACTGAATATGAGTGGTAAGGAAAGTCAAACTCAGTATGATCTGAATGCCCAGATATTTAATGTTTTATTGATAGCTTTTGTTTTTACATGTCATGAAAAAAAGCCCACCTATCCCCGAATGAGCAATCCCTTGTAACAAAGAAAAACAATTCTATGAAACAAATAAAAATGTGTGTGTGTGTGTGTGTGTGTGTGTGTGTGTGTGAGACAGCGGATGCAACATTCCAAAACCACAGTTCTCCACTTCCCTATCTAGAAGAGGGAATTGTTTCTTCATCTCTTCTTTTTTTTTTGTGACTTTTTTTGCAAGGCAGTGGGGTTAAGTGACTTGCCCAAAGTCATTCAGCTAGGTAATTATTAAGTGTCTGAGGTCAGATTTGAACTCAGTTTCTCCTGATTCCAGGTCCAGTGCTCTATCCATTGCGCCACCTAACTGCCATTCTTTATCTCTTCTGTGGGACCAAAATTGGACTTGAGATTTCAAAAGATCAGATTTCAAAAATTTCAGAGGAATAAAAGAGGCAGAATCCCATGGATGAAAATTCTTCATAAGGAAGTTAGTCCAAGAGGCATACAAAGTTCTGAAGAATGAAATGCCAAAGGTACAAAAACAATTTCAATGAGGAAGAAAAATGGGGAACTACCAAAGAGATCAACATAGATATGTTGAGAGCTCATTTAATAATTTTGATTTTTAAGGGACAAGTATAGAAGAAAGAACAAGGATAAGTTATGAAAGGGACATATTACAGATGTATGTCCTTAATTATAATTTCAAAAATAGCAAAACTAGCACCTAAGCTTAGAAAGAATTATATTGAATTGAATGACCTCAAAAAGGATTTTTAATAGCTATATTGGTTAAAAAAAGAAACATAAGAAAGAAAGTAAAAAGGAAGAAAGGAAGGAAGGAAGGAAGGAAGATGAGAAGAAAGAACATGGAGGATAGATGTGTCACAAAATTCACAGTGGACAAATAGCCTGACCTTTAAAAAAAAAGAATGAAGAGTCAAAATTGTAAACTCTAGACTAGTGAGTTTTTTTTTATACTTGTAAAATAAAATTCTAGGATATATTTTTAAGAGATGTGTAATTTGTAAACATCTAAGGAGAAAGATCACCAAGAGCTAGTATAGCTTTATCAAGAAGAGGTCATGTCATTCTGATTCCATTTTCTTTTCTTGACAAGACCAGTCCATAAGGGAAATTTTTGTAAACATCATTTACCTAGATTTCAGTAAAACCATTTGAAGTAATAGTGTAGAGGATATAACTAGTTTCTTATGATTTTTCTTTTTTGCAAATAAGATGGAAAAATAGTCTTATGAATTGGAATTAGAATAAATTGAACAATGAGATCCGAAGTCAGTTTGGAGGAGATATATGCTTAGTAAAGAGCCAAAGAATGTAATCTATGGTACTCCGCTATACAGTGTTTTTATCAGTCATTTGAATGAAGGTCTATGGCATGTTTATGAAATCTGCAAACAACACAAAACCAGGAGGGGCAGCTAACAGGATGGAATTAGTATCCAAAAAGATCTTGACAAGCTAAGAGAACAGATTGAATGCAATAAGATGAACTTTTGAAGAGTTAAATGTCTTAAACTTGTGTTCAAAAAATCAACTTCATCAATATTCAACAGAAGAGTAGACAGGCTTTTTTGTGGGGGATGGGAGGTGGGTGAGATCTCAGAATGTTGGTGAGAGAAAGCTTAACATGAACCAATAGTATTATGTAGAAGCAAAAGAGATAACAAAATCTTAGAATTAAAAGAGGTAGATTCAGAATACTGGAGCTAATGATCTTACTGTCAGATCCCATTGGGTTTATTGCATTCAATTCTAAGCAGCACAGTTTAGGAAGGATATTGACAAGGAGGAGAGCATCCAAAGAAGGGTTCAAAGGATGGCCAAGAGCTTTGAGACAATGCCACATAACATGCCCAGATCTCTAAACAGCTCTAAATCTATGAGCCTATGAGTGTATATTGTTGTTCAGTCATCTACAATTATTTGTGACCCCATTTGAGGTTTTCTTGCAAAGATACTGATGATTTGCCATTTCCTTCTGTAGTTCATTTTATAGATAAGGAAACTAAGGCAAGAAGGATTAAATGATTTGCCTAGGGATATGAAGAGTAGGACAGGAGAGAGAAGTGAATAACAAACAAAAAATTGAGGTTGATGGTCATTATTACGGGGAATAATTCTCAGTAATAGAATTTAGTTTGCAGACATGATGTAGTCTGCTGCAGTGTCTGCTGCAGCTTTGATTGAATCACCTTGCATTTAAGTTAATTGGGTGGTCTGTGAGATAGACAATACCAGGGTGGAGATTTGTTTTTGTTCAGTCTAGTTTTTTTGTTCTTGGCCTATATAGGAAGGGGTTGCCATTTACTTTTCCAGCACATTTTTACAGAGAAAACTGAGACACACAAGGTTAAGAGACTTGCCCAGGTTCACACAGCTAGTAAGTGTCTGAAGGTAAATTTGAACTTAAGAATGTGAGTAAACCTGACTTCAAGTCAGGTGTTCTACTTAAATATATGTCCCCTAACCCATAATGAATGCCTTAAAAATTAGTTTATTGCCTATTTATAACATGTAAAATTATTTACAATATCAATAGTTTCCTTTTTATTTCATTTTATGCATTTAAAACATTATTCTGTGAAGGTCCATAGGTTTCAGTAGATTTAAGGCTCTATGACCACAAAATGTTAAGAACCCTTGTCCTTTATCTTTTGACATTTCCTAGAGTATATCAAATGGACTAGCCATTAGTCATCCTTTGTTCTAACTACATCACAGTCCATCTCTTTTGAGCCATGTATCATGATGATGATACATGCCACTTATCCTAAACAGTAGACCAAAGGCAAGCAAAAATAAAAGAGAAAAAGAGAAATTTTCTACATTTCCATTTTCAAGCAAAAACCATATTTTTCCAAAAAGCACTTAAACTCTCTGGGCCTCAGTTTTCTCATCTGGAAAATATAATGAACTGCATAATCTCTGAGCCTTTCAGCTCCATATCTTAAAATACTGTTTTTATTCTCTCTTTTGAGACAGGAAAAAGGGAGCATCCCAGCCTTGTCCCAAGCAGGTATAGTCTAGGCTGCAGATTCCTCTCAACTACAGCTTTTCAAGAATGCTTCTTACATGATTGAGATGGGGATGGAGAAATCGTATTTCCCTGCCCCTCTGCAACTTAGAGGATGAAAACATTAAAGAAAATTCAGCAGAGGCAGATCAGCAATTCAATCCATGCTGAAGCTGTCCCCAGATCTCATAGCTAAAGTGGGATCTAGAGAGTTCTCTGGCATATTAAAAATGCATCAAAAACCAAGAGCAACTTTTCAACATTTGACTGAATAATAAAAGTAGATTTGTCCCATCTCTTTACCCAGTTACAGAAAGCATTAAATTAGGGTTCTAATGAAAGCAGTTTAAAAGCGAAAGAGAAGAATTCAATGAGGTTTGTCTTAGGCTTTCATTTTCTTTTAATTCAACCATAAACTAAACGGAATCATAAAATGTTTATAGAGGGTAATAAAGTGATTTTTTTTAATACAAAGGTTGCTATTTGTAATTAAGCATATATTCTGTGATATCTTGTATAATTTGAAAAGGTTTGTAGAAAGTTAACAAATGCCCATATCTGTTAAATTTTCCTTCCATTAATGAATGATTTTTAAAAAGTAGAGAAATATTCCTGCCAACATATGAACCTGCAGTTCAAAAACTGAAACTGCAGATGTTGCTAAAGACTTTATCTTTGTCTTGGAAATGTGCCATTAAATTTAATTAGTCTTTTCTCTTTTTTCCTTGCTTTTCTTTCTCTCTTTTTACTCTAGAATAGATGTTAGGAGCAAACTCCATCAAATGATAAGTAAATGCCATAAAGTAAACGGAGAAGCTAATCACCATATTAGAAAAGAAAGTTTCTTTCCCTTCTGTCATTCCTATAGACATTTCTATTATGAGATCCCTTCAATGTACAATTATTCAAAGTGCACGTTTAACATAAAAGAATACTATAGCATCCATGACACTCTTCTTACTCATTTTTCAAAATCTTTTTTTCCCCCTCAAATGAAAATTAGGCTTCATTTGAAGAATGAAAACCATGCTTCTTTTTAAAGATTTCTCCTTAGAAAGGAATTGATATTACCAAATCACTGCAATTTTTACTGGCTCCAAGTCAAGATGCCATTTCTTTACAGCAAGATGAAGAATCTTTTTTTTTAGGTTTTTGCAAGGCAAATGGGGTTAAGTGGCTTGCCCAAGGCCACACAGCTAGGTAATTATTAAGTGTCTGAGACCTGATTTGAACCCAGGTACTCCTGACTCCAGGGCCCGTGCTTTATCCACTGCCACCTAGCCCCCACAAGCTGAAGAATCTTTATTGAATTTCACTTAAAAAATTAAAATGAAACAGAATGAAGATATTCCTATTGCTTTAGGTCCTTGGGAGAAGTCACTAAATATTTTCCCAAGATTATGCAATATTTAAGAAAATTTTTTCCAATAAAATGTGGTCACCCTGCTCTTTAAGGACTGAGTTTACTGAATTTGGGTTGAGTAAGGGGGTCTTTTAAGCAACTCTTTCCAAATAAGTTTTCCAAATAAGTAAACTAGAATTTCTGTTAAATACATACATACATACATACATATATATATATATATATACTTTTATACACACATACACACACATATATATATATATGCACATGTGTACATATGTATGTCTCTATGTATGTGTACCATATATTTTTGTGGTCCAAAAGTAATATAGTCTATTTGAATTTCTTTAATTTTTATTTTTTCTGTTCCTGTAGCTAGATGCTCATTTCCATTGTTCAATAGTAGTTTTGCAAAAATAACATTCAGTTGTATATCAAAAAATGTCTCCCCTCTGAATTAGGAAAAAATAAAGCCTAGAATTAATTCCCTTTACATTTAGCTAATACTGATTTTGGATAGTTTTGTGAAAAGTTTTAATGGCAATGATAAGCATATTTGAAAAAGTAGGAGATTTCAAACAACTATTGAACAGTTATTAGTGAACATGTGATGAAATACTAAAGCTGTCTTTTTTTTCACCCTGAGGTAAATGGGGACAAAATTATTCTCTATTTCTTTGTTCTTATTGCATTTCTAGGCTATACAATTCTTCAGTTTGATTGGAGTCAAGATTCCAGGAATATGGGCAAGGAAATGTTTATTTCTCTCAATATCCCTAAGGACATTTTGCTAGTTTGCTCAAGAGGGTAGCCAAATTAATTTCACTAATTAAACAGAAAACTTATTTTTTAAAAAATATCTGTATGTATTTTAGAGTTATATATATTAGAATTGGAAGGGTCTACAGGGATCATTTAGTAGTGAATTCACCTCACTCAAATATTCACCCTTTCTCATTTTATAGATGAGGAAAATTTGGTCTGGAGAGCTTTGAATAATTTGTCCAATGTTCATCAAATCATAGATTTAGAGCTAGAATTTACTTTAAAGGTGAGCCAGAGGAAACTGCAGCCTAGAAAAGTGATTCTCCCAAAGTCACTTGAGTCAGAATTTGAATTAAATTCACTTTTCCTTGCAGCTGCAAAATACATTAACAATAACATATATTTTACAAAGGAATTAAAGATTAGAAGAGAGTCAGAACTCTTTAAATATTTGCTTTATTTTGTTGTTTAGTTATTTTCAGGTTTTCAGCCCTTTCTGACCCCATTTGGACTTTTCTTGGCAAAGATACTGGGTTGGTTTGCCATTTCTTTCTCTTCTGAGCCCCCTTAGCTGGGCACTTGGAAACTAATTAAATTTTGCTGTTACTAAATCTTAACTGAGTCAAAGGTAGTCCAGTAGGCCCTGATACAAAATGAAACATTCTCTGCCCTCAACAAGAGGACATTCTCCTGGGCAAGTCAGTAATAAATGCCACCTTAAGAACCTGAGGTTTCTTCCCAAAAGAGTTTGAGCTAAGATGAGCAAACAAAGAGTTAGGCCCCTTACCCAGGTGAGCTATCTTACTTGGCTCCCAATTTGTTTAGGATCTTGATTAAAATTCTGATTGTTGGAAGACTCCCTAAATGTGACCTTGGGCTATGAGCCTCAGTTTCATTATCTATAAGATGAGGTAGCTCAACTGATAGCCTCCAAGCATTGGCTCCTATTACTTTGAGAAAATCTGTAATTTCATCATTGTGAGTTCTCTCTTTCTGAATGATCCATACCTTGTAGGTGATCTTCAAAGCCTTCTTTTTTAAAAAAAAATTATTTTAAAAAGTTTTATTGATGTTTGATGCTCTTCTCATCTCTCTTTTCCTAGATCACTTCAATTTCCCTGACTCTACCTTTCTCTTACCCCATTAGAACCTTCTCATAACAAATAAGTATTTTTGTTGTTGTTGAGTCATTTCAGACATGTCTGACTCTTCATGGTCTAATTTGGGGTTTTCTTGGCAAATATGCCAGAGTAGATTGCCATTTCCTTCTGCAGCTCACTTTATAGATGAGGAAACTGAGGCAAACGGCCTTCAGTGACTTGAACTCAGGTCTTCCTGACTTCAGATCTAGTGCTCTGTGATTGGAGAACCTAGCTACCACCTAGCAACAGTCAAGCAAAATATAACAACATATCAGACATGTCTGAAAACATATGCCTTATTCCATTATGGAATTCAACACTTTGTTACCAAAAGGGAGGAAGCATCTTCATCATTTCTGTGGCCAAAAAATATGTCTGTCTGGTGATCAAATTTCTGAGAATGAGATCCTCCGGTCAAAGGTGATCTGGCTTTAAAATGAGTGCCATAATTTTTCACTAGGCCAGAATCAAAGTCTTATCAGCTCAGTAGAATCTGCCAGCTCCTATTGTTGGCATAATTTTAAGAACCCAAGGTAGCACCTTCAGAAAACAAAGAAGTATCAGTAGAGAATCTTCAAAGAAGAAAATGAGTCATCTTATTTTGGAACAATTAGAATCCTCAGAAGTCCTCCAGGTGTGTATATGTAAAATAGCTTCAAAATCAAAGTCAAACCCAGGTCACATAATTCTTTTTTTATTTTCTTGGAAGGGAAAACTAAAAAAAATAGGGAGAAAAAAGTGAGACTGGTGACTTAGCACAGTACCCCTTCACTAAAATCCAATTCTTTCTTGGCATGGCATCATGGTCTTCTTCAAAAATGAAAGGCAAGTGTCATGGTACTGAAATCAGTTTGGATGATTTGACCTTTTTAAACTTCACCTACAGCCAATGTTTTACTTGAAATTTTATAGACACCTTGTTTATCTTCTTAATCCTTACCACTTATTTGTGAGGGGGATGACAAGAATTATTTTCTTTCTTTTAGTATCAAAACTATGGGGTCAAAGACTTTCAAGTGCAACATTATCTGGAGCCTTTGGGAAGAGACCTAAAATGATTGAATATCTCTCCAGAAAACATACTTTTGAATACATTAACAATAATCAAAAAGCTTTGGTTCTTTAGCAAGTATCTAAATTACTGGAATCCTGAATGTCAATATACAAGTGTATTTATTCCAATTGAGTTTTGGTTTGTTTGATTTAGTCTAAACTTGATGTTTGTCCTTTTTTTTCTCAAAGAAGACCATGAGGTCAGGGAGGTGATGTCATAACAAGCGTATGAATTGGATTTGAGTGAGAGGTTGCTGGACTAAGTCACCAGTTTCACTTCTTCCTTCAGAGTCAGCTGTGTCCAATGGCCAAATATGAATCAGGATGACTGGAGTTGGCCCTGGATGAGAGGCAATCAGGATTAAATGACTTGCCCAAGGTCACACAGCTAGTAAGTCTCAAGTGTCTGTGACTGGATTCAAACTCCTGTCCTTCTGAGTCCAGGACCATTGTTCCATCTACTGAATCATCTACTTTCAGTCTAAATTGAGGATTAATTGCTATGGAGAACTCCCCCCTACCATTGCCAACCATCAGCCTGGTCTTAGTCACCTCAGTTACTAATGGGTGAGGTGATTTTTCCAGGATGATTCCAGTTAAGTCAAATCAGAAAACAAGGGCTTGCTTTGCATCAGGAATTCTACTAATGGGAAAGCAAAAGCAAAGCAAAATAAAACAATCCTTCCCCTCAAGAAATTCCCAATCTAATGAGGGAGACAACATGTAAAGGATTATATATAAACAAGCTATATAAAGGATCAATTAGTTGTGGTTATTGTTGAGTCATATTCAGTCAAATTCCAACTCTTCCTGAACCATTTTGGGGAGTTTCTTGGAAGATAAGGGGAATGATTTGCCATTCCTTTTTTCAGCTTATTTTACAGATGAGAAAACTGAGGCAAATGGAGTTAAGAAACTTGCCCAGGGTCACACAGTTGAGACTGGATCTGAATTTAGGTCTTCTTGACTTGGATTAGAGCACATCTCAAAGAGAAGGTGCTGAGATAAGGAGATTTAAGGGTTCCTGGGAAAGGCTTCTTGCAGAAAGCTGAAAGAAATCAATGAAACCAGGAGGCAAAGACAGGAAGTGAGAGTTTCAAGCATAGGAAACATCCAATGGAAGAAGTCTGAGTCAGGAGATGCAGTATGGAAAACAGCAAAGAGGCCAGAAAACTGGAAAAAGTAGAAATTAAGGGGGTGGCTAGGTGGCGCAGTGGATAGAGCACCTCCCAGAGTCAGGAGTACCTGGGTTCAAATCCAGTCTCAGACATTTAATAATTACCTAGCTGTGTGGCCTTGGGCAAATCACTTAATCCCGTTTGCCTTGCAAAACCAAAAAAAAAAAAAATAGAGATTATATTTGGGACCTGGAGATAATATGGAGTTGGTGGAGTTTACTGAATAATTATGTATCTGAGGTAGAGACTTGAATTCAGTACTTCCTGATTCATAATCTAGCTTTCTAACCACCATGCCCATCTGTCTCTCATTCCAGTATTATTAATATCAGTGTTATTGGAGTTATCTTCTTTGAATATCCATTTCTTTATCTGTAAAATGAGGGTATTGGATTCAATGATGTATAAACTTGCAGCTCTAAATCTGATGTAAGGATCTTTTTATTTAAAGAAGAAGGGGCAGCATTATGTGAAATTGGAGTCAGAGGAACTGGATAGAATCCCTGTTTCCCATACTTACTCCCCGTGCCACTCTTTAATAGGGCAGAACAAATTGTAGACCATGATCCCTGTGGTGGCATACTACTGTGCTATAAGAAATGAGGAGCTTGGGGCAGCTAGGTGGCATAGAGGATATAGCACCAACCCTGAAGTCAGGAGGACCTGAGTTCAAATCTTGACTCAGATACATCATAATTGCCTAACTGTGTGACCTTGGGCAATTCATTTAACTTCAATGCTTTAAATATATAAAAAATTTAAAAAAAAAAGAAACAATGAGTTTGATGATCTTCGAACAGCATGGAAAAACTTGCATGAAATGATGAAAAATGAAATGAGCAGAACCAAGAGAATTGGTGAATACGATAACAGCAATATTATTTTAAGAATGACTTTCAGGGACTATTATTTTGACTATTTATAAATACCCAAATTCCTCCTATGAAGGAAGATGTTATCTGCATCCAGATAAAGAACTGATAAATGCATATGTATAAAGAAAAAAGAAAGTTTCATGATAGCTTTTTATATATTGAAAAGGAATAGCAAGTTGAACATAATAGATTTGCAGTTTTATGCACTATCATCTTTCTTATTCTATTATGTTATAGAAGTGCTTGTTTTATTTCTCAAGTTGAGAATAAAGAAAGAAAAAAGGAGTAATAGCTAATATTTAGCAGCATGGATATCTAACATTTAGCAATTCTTTAAGGTGGGCATATCACTCTTTTTGAAACATTTATCTTCTCATTTGATTACCTCTTTGAAACATAGTTTTCTCCTCCATAACTGGCCTTTATCAATTGTGCCCAACACAAAAAGAAATATATCCTACTCACTCCCCACCCTCATATCGACTTAGAAACACACAACTTAAAATTATCTATATTGAATTATATTTTTATTTATTTTGCTAGACATTTCCCAGTCACATTTTAATCTTGCATGGGTTTCACTGGAGAATAAGTGTGACACCTTTGACCTAGATTATCTCTAAGTTTTCTTACATTTTAAAATTCATTAATCCTCTGCTCATGAAATAGACAAGTAAATGAACAAAATTCTCATCCAAAGTCTCTTAGGAGAAAAGTAGGATTGTTGAATAAACTGGTTGAATAAATTTTGTGTTAGCCCCTAGAATTTTAGCAGTAATCTAGGCCACCTACTTCATTATTTTTTAGGTTTTTGGTTTTTGGGTTTTTTTTTTTTTTGCAAGGCAAATGGGGTTAAGTGGATTGCCCAAGGCCACACAGCTAGGTAATTATTAAGCGTCTGAGACTGGTGCTTTAGCCACTGTGCCACCTAGCCGCCCCAACTTCATTTTTCTGTTGAAGGCTGAAAAACCTAGCCAGGTTAAAAGCCATGCCCAAAGTTACAAAAATTAGTTAGCAGTGGTCTGTCAGATAGTCAATTGGCATTTATTAAACCTATGTACATGCTGGGCATTTATGCTGAGTTCTGGGGATACAAAAACAGGCAAAAGGCATCTCTGCCCTCAGGGACCTTACAGTCTAATGGAAAAAACAGAATTCAGACAACTATGTTTACAAAAGAAATATACAGAAAAAATCAGAAGTAATCAGCAGAGTGATAGGCTTAACTTGTTTCCTGTAGAAGATGGGGTTTTAGCTGAATCTTGAAGAATGTTAAGGAAGTCAAGAAGAAGAAATGAGGAAGAAGGGCATTCTAATCAAGATGGACGGGAGTCAAGAAATGGACTATCTTGGGTGAGAGATAAAAAGTCCAAAGTCACTGGCTCTCATTGTATAAGGGGGTGGTGATTCTTGGGTAAGAAGACTAAAAAGCTGTGGTGGGATGGGGTGGGGAGGGAGAAGGGAGGTTATGAAGAATCTGAACATGTGGAAGTGGTTTTATATTTAATCTTTGAGAAAAATCAGGAACCACAAGAGTTTATTGAGTTTGTGTCCGTGTGTGTGTGTGTGTGTGTGTGTGTGTGTGTGTGTGTGTGTAAATGGCATTGCCATGATCAAACATGAATTTTAGGAATATGTAAATGAGCTGGAACTCACTTTTGAATATTGCAGAATGTTTTAAGTATCCTGGCTTTAAAAGATTTGTATATGTAATGCGGTCACACAATACAGAGTTGCTAAAGTAGTCCTGCATCTATCCTGCCCCTGAAGTACCCTTGGCTACGTTGATTTTTCTCTAAACTTTTTAATTTAAACATAAATTCAGACAAAAACAAATAATGTGAAGTTCCTTCTTAGCCATTCCTTCAGGATATAAAAACTAAATTATCTTTTTCAGTCTACCTTCTTATCCAAGCTCCCTCAAGAATGCTACGATGAACTTCACCCTGAACTATATGGTGCAAATTAACTTAGTTTATTTTTAAACCGGGTAAGCTGGTTGTTATAAAAATTTATAGGCTTCATAGTTTCTTTATTTGCTGTTGGACAAACTTGTATGGATATAGAAAGCAATGGTAGAGAACTTTGTGGATATCTAGAAATAAGCCTCATCTCAACTCAAGTTCAATAACCAACCTTCCTGGCAACAAATAAAAAACAAGTGATATCAGAACCAGCAAAGGGAACTTTACCTGCTGTCTCAGACTCCTCATTGCCATTGCTGACTCAGGTGATATATTACCTGAGGCCCAGATTTCAATATCAAGGCTAATAGTTCTAATGCATTTTGCAAATATCTTAGTGGGTCTTGATTCTTCACCCTAGTTTAATGGGTATTTGAGCCTTTAGATAATCTTTTTCCTACATCTTGTACCAATAGGGTTTTGTATTGATTTTTATCTTAAATCAAAATATAAGATTTTTCATATTCCCTTACATGCTGATTAATTTTTTTTGAGACTGCATTTGTAAAGTGAATACAAAGCATAAGGATAAGAATCATTTCTTGTAATTCAAAAAAAGATGAACAAGCAAGACAATGGAAATGAATTTTGAGTTGGGAGATCTGATTCAAATACCAGCCCTGCTCCTTGCTACTTGTATAAGCAAATCCTTTGATACTCAGTTTTCTCATCTATAGAAAGAAAAGGTGGGCCAGAACCTCTAAAGTCCTTTCTAGATCTAAACTTCTGATCCAATGGTAAATGACCATCATTTTTGGTACCTTTATTTGGAAATTGGTAAATTACCCAGAATGCCATTCATGTCTTTTAACCAACAGGTGGCAGTAGTGGTTGTAGCATATGAATCAATCATCTCTGGCTCTAATTATAAATAAACATCTTCATATATATTATTCAATATGATTAGGTCTCTGGCCATGAATAGAATATATAACCCAAGCCAAAAGTTTTATTTTAATACCATTTGTATGTGATGAAATTGATTCAGTTCTCGAACCACTTACCAATTGCTGAGATGTACAAACAGATTCTAAAATTCTTATAAGGGATGCAGGATTTAGTCCATTTGGATATAATTAGCAATATCATTCTGTACATGGTTAGTAAATCCTCTAAAGAATAAGAAACTCAAAGAATTTGATTCTCATTTATTTGGAAGTGGATTTTCCATTTTGTATATACTGATTTGCTCCCCATCAGTTTTAACTTTAGTATTAGCCTAAGCAAATCTAATGAGATCAAATAAAATTTTAAAAATATAATTCATTAAGTTCCATTTTTTTTGATTTATCTACCATTTTCGATCATCAGCATTATTGTACTCTTGCCTTAGGATAGATCACACATTTAGTCAGCATATTAACTTTAATGCTCTCTACTTGAAAAGCATTGTGCTAGGAGAGATTCAAAGGTAATTAAGAAATGTTCTATCGTTTCTGCCTCATTGTGACCCCATTTGGGCTTTTCTTGGCAGAGATACTGGACTGGTTTGCCATTTTACAGATGAAGAAACTGAGGCAAAAAGACTGAAGTGACTTGCCCAGGATCACAAAGTTAGTAAGTGTCTGAGATCAGATTTGAACTTTGAAAACAGTCTTTGTGATTTCAGGCCCAACACCCTTCTATTAGAGTGCCTACCAACAGGTCTAATTGAGAAATAGACCTTTCCATAACTGAACTATCATATAATGAGCAGGGCTTTGCCCCATATTGGTACTGATATTGGCATGTGGAAGAAAAATTATAACTTTTTCCCCCCATGCCAGCTTTTCACCAGTGCCACCACCACCTTCTCTCTGGCCCAGGCCCAGGCTATCACTCCCCTACTCTCTCCTGTTGACATAATGCCCTTTCCTTAGGACATGACTTTTTTAAAATTTCCACACCAGTGTTCCTACACCGAACTCTAACAGATTGCCTATGTTTCATTGCCAATCTTGGGGACCTGTGCCAAGGATGCCCAAGGTTCAGAGATGAGAGCTATATGTGCCAGCCTCCCCAGTAGAAAGCCTCAGGTTCCTGTCTCCTTCTGGCCCACCTCTTTGCTCAACTAAATTTGCTGTCTGGTGTCACAGTTTCTACTTTTGGGTCTAGTCTCTGGCTCTGAGAGCTTACACCACCAAATTGAGAATTGTACATTTCTCTCTCAATTACTCAAAGCCAAAGGTCAGATTATTATAAATATATAGAGGGTTTTCTCTCAGGATAGAAGACAAAACAGTTCTGTTTCCTTCCTGTCAGGATATAAGACAGAATCCACACATCCTCAATACTATCTTTTAAAATCCTTTTCTGAGAAAACAGAAGCAACTGCCCATTTGGGCATCCCAGTTGCTTTCGTTTAATTCTAAAAATCAGTGAGTTTACTGGTTTAATTTTTCATTAGTCCCTTTCTACTATACCTCTACTCCTTTTAAAGGGTCTTGCTCTATTAATCAACTTTAAAAAGCATGATTCTTTGCTTTTATGTAAAGTGTCATACTCACTCTTCTTCACCTGACTTCCTCAAGTCCCATCTAAAATTCTTTTATAAGAAATTTTATCATTTCCCCTTAATGCTAGTATCTTCCATCCCAAATTATCTTTAATTTATCCTGCATATATCTTGTTGTACCTAATGGTTTGCATGTTGTCTTTTCCTTTAGACTGGGAGCTCCTTGAGGGCAGAGTCTAATTTTTGCCCTTTATTTTTTGGCCAAAGCCAGAAGTATAATAGGAGCCAAGTTATTTCAAATTCATTTGATTCAATAGTTGTTTGTTTTGTGATGATGATAAAAAGAATGTGGAAACAATTAACATATTTTTCCTCTAAAACCCTCATTAGTTTTCTTTAATAAGGTATCCAATAAGAATTCTTTATATGAGAGCAGACAAATTAATTTCATTCAAAAGCCTGTCTCAAAAAGCGTATAACTATATGAGCATGCTCTTGTAATATATACTAATAGTTATAAATTACATCAGCAAAATTTGGAAACATAAGATTTAAAATAACAAATTATTTTTATTAAGTTGAAATATCTTGGCAGAGTCATTTTCATATGCAGCCTACAGACATAGTAGTGGCCACTTAGGCCAATGTATATGCAGAGCTTGTAGTCTGTATATTATTAATGATTTATTATGTTATATGGGGCTGAGATTAGTTTGTAAAGAACTCCCTTGCCACAAAAAGCTCTCTCTTAATGTGCATGCACAAGTAATCTTGTATGTGTTTTACAAATGAAAGTAATCACATGAACTGCAGTCACCTTTTAAATTTAAATACCTCTGTAGTTTTATTTTGAAAAAATGAAATATAGATTCCCAATATGTGCCAGTCATTAAATTCTTAAAAATTTTATTTTACATCAAATAAAAAGGAAGAATGCATGCTCGTGGTCTTCAGAAAATGTTCTTATTTATTATTGGACATTAGCACTTCAAGTATCCATGGTCAGTAAAGGTGGCTCAGACCATATCCTCTCCACTCTGTCATCAGTTATTTTCATGATATACTGTGACCAGAAAGTTCATAATCTTGTAGACATCTGGTTATGGTCTTCTTTAGTTCCAAGAGCAGACACAATCTGTCCTTGGCTGGTACTAACAGCTTTTACAGATTGGTCGGTCTTGCCAGAGTTTGTACTCAGTTGGCACAGCTTACAGGAATCCTCACCATATCTCAATGAGGTGTCAGAGAAGGATTTTAGTGGAGGAAAGCACTACAAATATGTACTTCTATGAATATCAGGGATTCAACATGCAACTGTATTACCAAAACGTGGGGTAGGAAGACCTGAGTTTGAATTTGACCTCCTACACTTAGTAATTGAGTGACCTAAAGTCCTAAAGTAAGTCACTTAATTTCTGTCTGCCTCAGTTTCCTCATTTGCAAAATGGAACTAAGAATAGTACCTACCTCTTGTGTGGTCAGGATAAAATAAATCAATAATTGTAAAGCACTTAACATAGTGTCTAGCACATTATAAGTACGGTATATATGTTAGCTATTTAGAGTAGTAGTCATAGTAGAAGTAATAGTAGTAATAGTGGCAGTTATAATAGTACACTTTGCAAAATATTAAATCATCATATAGGAAAATGCTAGTCTTATTTTTGAAAAGGAGACATCTTTATTGCAGATTGTTATATTTTAAAACCTTGGCATCTGAATATCCAAGCTGAGAAAAATCCCTTTGGCATGCATTCTCTTAACTTCTTTGAAAAATAGAAAGAAAGAGCTTAATAATTAAATCAATATTAACAATTAAGTACATGCCTAAAAAAGGTTTTCATAGAATCTTGGATGATGAAACTGTTCAGCAAAGATTGGACAGCTTTGTAATGGGGAGAAAGACTGTTGAATTGAGAGATCAGAAGACCTGAGTTTGAATCTCAGTTATGCTATTGGTGACTTCATCACTTGTCTTATATCTACCTCAGTTTTCCCACTAGTAAAATGAGAACGTTGAACCAGAAGATCTAGGTCCCTTAAATATAAATCTGTCCTGTTATGTTGACTTTTCTTCTGGTGCATGGATTTTTGTGAAACCCCATAATCACCTATAGACTTTCTGTTACCTTCATATTTCTTAGAATCTTATAACTGGAAGGCCAACTAACTGATGTATACAAGTTAGTCACTGAAAATAGAGACTGATAATATCAATGTAGCCTCTGCAGCAATCTTCTCTATTAAGCCCTTGGGAATTCTTTTCAGGGAATTCTCTTTCATGAACAGCTGTATGATATTATTGAAACCCATCATGATTTCAGCCCTGTGCCAGAGATCTGATGATCGTGATTTTAGAGCTGAAAGGGACTTTAGTAGACTATATAGTCCAACCCTTTCATTTTCCGTACAAAGAAACTCAGAGAGACCAAAATGAGGTTAAAGGAGGGTCAATAATTGGAATTTTGACTTATACTCAGGTCTCCTCCCTCTAGAGGCAGTGCCCTTTCTATTGTGCCATACTGCCCATCCAAAATTGTAAATGAATTCTCAGCATAACAGTTCAAAGCTGAGTCCAGAAGAACTCAGTTCAAACCCAGCCTTAGACACTTACTAGTGATGTAGTCTTGAGAAAGTTATTTAACCTTGATTTGTCTCGGTTTCCTCATTTATAAAATGTGGATAATAACATCTATTTCCAGAGTTGTTGTGAGTATAAAATGAGATAACATTTGTAAAGTACTTTGCAAAACTTGAAGAGTTTTATAAATGCTAGCAATTGTTGTTATTACTATTATATAATTCTTTAGGATTTGCAGATCAGTTTATATGCATTATCTGATTTTTTTCAACATCTTTGTGAGGTAGAAACTACAGGTGATAATTTGAGGATGAGGAAACCAAGACTGAGAGAGTCTCTGATTTGCCTATGATCAGACATTCAGCAATTATTTGAGTAATGATTTGAACATAATTTTTCAAAATTCAGCACTCTATTCAAAATGAGTAGGGGTGATATTTTTACAAGGTTTTTATATTTTTGAATGTTATTTTATTTTTCCAGTTACATGTAAAAATGGTTTTCAACATTCATTTTTGTAAGCTTTTGAAAAGTTCCTTATTTTTCCCCTTTTCCCCTTCCCTCTCCCTTCCCATGGCATGCAGTAATCTGATATAGATTATATATGTATAATCATGTTTAACAAACTTCCTTATTAGACTATTATTATTAAAAGCACACTTTTTGTACGCTTTTTTACCAATGTGTTACCCTGGTGAACATTTCACGCCAATGGACTATATTCCTCATGTGTAAAAAGGACAAGAGAGTCCCTAAGGTTTCTTCCAATTCTAAATCTATGGTCCAGGATGTCTGGTTTTCCCACTAAGTCTCCAAAGTTCAAGTCTTAAGAAATACTGAAATCCATTCCGTCCTCCCTACTCACATCCTCCAAACTCCACTGACAGAAGAGCTTTCAACCTGACCAAAAGGAAGAGAGATTCCATTATCTTCAGGTCAGAAGCATATTTATTTCCAAGACTTTCCTTCCCTGGCACATCACCGAAAAACACTGAATCTGAGGTCCAGAATGGTGTTTTGAATGAAAACACTTCAGTCTCTTGGCTCAAGATGTCCTATTGGCCAAGTACAAAATCGGGAAAATGTCCATTATTAGATTTAGGATTTCAGTTTGGGCACCTAGAGAGTGGTCTCTGAAAAACAAAAAATTCTCCATTTGAGAAGCACAAAGAATTCAGAAATATCTAGTGAGCTGAACCCTTTTCGCTGTTGCAGTCACTCTGCAAATTACAAGCTTTCTGCCCTCGGGTTGGCAATTTGATTCCTAATCAAGCCAATAATCACCTCCCCAGCATCATCATGCAGCGCACAGATTCCTATGCCTGCAGTGGGGGGTAGCTCCCTTGAAGGAGAAAATAAGGAATGACTTGATACCAGGAAAGCAGGCACAACTTTCTGGGTCAGGAATTGGCTGTGGTGGGGCTCTGACTGCCAAGAAACTTGCAATGATGTCAGAGCCATCAACCCAGCACCACCAGAAAACACTAGGGACCAGAGGACTCACAAAAGATTCAAAAAAAAACTTTTAAGTCCTGTATTCCCAAGCCACAAGAAGAGCACCAAGAAGAGAGCTTTATATTTTATTTTGGTAAGTTCTCTCTCGGTCTGTCTCTTTGTCTCTTTCAATTCTCTCTTTTCTTCCTCCCTCTCTTTCTTTCTTTCCCAGTGTTAACTCTTGCTTTAAGAACAACTTTCTGAACTTAGCAGCTCGGTTCCTTAAGGATGTATTCTCTTAGTTTCAAGGCTGCCAATGAAATTTCAGAACGGGAAGGGAAAAAAAGGTATCCCCCCCCTCCCAAATGTAAACATATAACTTTGAGATGAAGCAGAGAAATGAAATCCCTTTTTTTTTTCTTCTAGCTTGCAAGAGGATGAAATGAAAATTTTAAAATCTGGAGGAAATGTCCTTTTCATTTTTTTCCCTGCTCAAACGGGGTCCATTGCTTTACTCGGACCACTTTAAGCCTTGGGAGAGTCATAATTCATTTGAAAAAATTATAAAACATCCATTTGAAAAATTAATAAAACATCCCTTCCTGAGAACAAATGTGTAAATTAAGATCCTCTTGTTTTGGAATATGTTACTTTTCCCTCCCTTTCCTTTCTAATACTTTTTAAAAAGGATGTCACTTCAAGGACATTTTCATTTCTCCCACAACATTTTACATGAAACACTTGTCTGTAAAACTGGCTCATTAGCCTGCAAAATTATACTGTACTGAACGACTTTCATTCAAAGTAGAAATGGGATTTTTAGTAGGCAATTTCTGTATTTTATAAAGATAAAGCCATGTTTGATTGCCTCTTCCCAGCTGTTTTGCTTAGTGGTTATAAAGAGACAGTGTGTATGTGTTTTGGGGGTGACAGCTGGGGGTGGCTCTCTGTGTTAAAAATGTCCCTTATCCCAGGAGGGGAAGAGGAAAAAAAATTCAACAACTAGGCAGAACTTTATCCAACGACTGCGCAAGCAGATCCATTAGGCGGTAATGATTTATCCTTAGGATTCCTGGAGTAAACCCTGAATAAAGAGAGGGAAGGAAAGAGGAAGCAGGACTGCAGCAGAGAGAGAGAGAGAGAGAGAGAGAGAGAGAGAGAGAGAGAGAGAGAGAGAGAGAGAGAACCGAGGTGCTCCGAGTTGCTGGAAGGAGCCCTTCTGTGGAGGTGGGGAGGGGATGCGAGGCCAGGAGGCCAGAGAAGGGTCACTGGGCGCCCAGTCCGAGGGGGCGGGGGCGGGGGCGGAGAGAAGGGGAGGGGGTCTCTCGGAGGCAGCCTCGGATCCGCCAGTGAGGGCGTGCAGTCAGTCCCAGCCTGCGTCTCTTTCGTGCTTGGGGGTGGGACTGGAGCTTCAGAGCTGTCTGATTGTTGGGAGGGAAAAGCAGCCTCCCTGGCTCTCTGGATGGATTGACTGGAGATGGATCGAATTACACCATTTGCCGTGCTTGGGTTTGTTTTGCTCTTGCTCTGTCCCGCTGCTGAAAGGGCTGGTGGCGAGTTTCGGGATTATACCGAGGAAACCAAAACCTAAGAAGACCGGATTTTTTTTTCTCCCCTCTTATTTTGTTTTTCTTACACCCTGGTGGGTTTCAAGCTTCCTTGCCAGCCTCCCCCCATGAGGTAAGCGCTTCCTTTGGAAAAAAAAGAAAAAAAAATCTTTGCCTCGATCCAAAAGGGGTGGGTAGAAGAACCCCCAAACCTCCAGATTCGTAGCCGTGCGCCTCTCTCTTTGCATGTATGTGTGCTTGTAGATAGATGGATATTTATAGTGTCGCTGGAGAGTTGATTTCTTTTGCGAGGAGCCCTGTCAGCCTGGCGTGCAAGGAGCACACCGAGTCGGAGTAGGGGAGGTTATTTGTACTCGCCTGTGGCCAGCTCCTGTGCTTTGCTTGAGGTTTGGGGGGGAGGGGAAACTTGGAACTGAAAGAGGTACTCTTCTCTTAGCGCACCCGCAACCTACCCCCATCCCCCCAAAAATAAAAGCCGAAAGAAGGGGAAAAGTTACTTGCCCACGGTTAGGTCTATGTTGCTCTCGGCTCCGCCATCAGTCAGGCTGGGGTTGTTTGGGGTGCCTGGGCACGGATGGTTTCTCCAGAGATGGACCGAGATCCGGGGCCGGTGGAGACTGGGGACCCCCCACCCCACTCCCTTCCTGTCCCTCCTCTTCCCCAGCCTGCTCCCCAGACGGCACGGGCTGGAAGAGTAGGACGGGGCAGAGCCGGGGACTGAAGTCTGGACGAACGCACGGACGCACAAGCTTCCTCGGTCCCCCACTCGGCGGCCCGGGGGGAAGCTGGGCTGCCTGGCCCCGCGCGGCGCCTGCCGCCGGACCGGAGCTACCTGTTCCAGCGGCCCGAGAGCTGCATCCCCGGCTGCTGCTGCTGCTGCGGCTGCCGGGATCCCGATGGCTCCCGGAGCCCGACTGAACACGCCCGCGGCCCCTCCTCGCAGAATCCCTGGGGGCCCCGACCCCCGATGCCGAAGTGATCCGGACCAGGGACAGCGGGGCAGCCCCCTCCTGTCCAGCCTCCACTGCTACCGAAGTCTGCCTCTGCGGCCGCGGCTTCGGCCTGGGGGGGGGGGGGGTTAGCCTTCTTCCCTTCCTTTGCCACCCCACCCCACCCCATCCCTTTCCCACTCCTCTGTAACTTTCATTGCTTTGTTCTACTCGAAATGATTTACAGAAGCTTCTTGGCCCGGCCCTCCGCTAGGCTGTAAGAGCCCGGCACAGGGATGTGTTAGGTTTCCGTCTACCCATCAATTATGGATGGAAACAAATAAGGAAGAGTCAATTTTGCATGAGCCCCTTCGCGAAAGCGAGGGGCGTCCTCCTGCCTGGAGCCGCCTCTTCTTTCGAAGGCAACTAGCAAAGATGGGGGGGGGCGAAGGGGAGGGTGATGGAGGAGTGGAGGATAGGAAAACTTTCTTTCCCCTTTCTTTACGGTGATTATCTATTTGTTCCAGCTCTGCAGAAACTGATACAGCAGCTCACACTGGGTAATTTGGAAGGACTTAAATAAGGCTCCTCTATTATTTATAACTCTTGGATTGAAATGAAAGGTCATAGAGGACTTGGAGGTGTAGATGAGCCCTGGGTTTGAAAGATTCCTCGCAAATTGACTCCCAGAACCGTTACTGTCAGGTGATTGAAAATAATCCTGGACTTAGGAGATAAATGTCATGGAACGAGAAGGAAAAAAAAAGTGTGGATATTAATTGGATCCTTTTAGAAAATCATTTTGACCAGTCTCGATGGTCGCCAGCTTATTAGCAATGTTATATTTTATTCTAACTCCAACAACACAGTAGTACTCTCACTATATTGCTCTCTACTACTCTACTCCAAAAGTCTAAAGGGGGAAGGGGGTGGGGTGCAACTTTAGAACGCCTGCTTTTAGAAGCTGTAAATGTGTGCAGTTGGTCGCAGGCAAGATTGGAAGGAGTGTGGATGGTTCAGGGCAAGTTCATTCCTACTTTTGGAAAAATATCTCAAAGTCAATGACCTACTGACAGTAGGTCAGTAGTGGCATCCTTACTTGGAAGGAGGACACGTTATCATTGTAAATATGTAGCTGTGGGGAGGAGGGGATGGACTTAACCCTTATTGTAGTTTAAAAGTGTGTGTGTGGGGGGGCACAGACATATGTTATTGTATTTGGGGTGATTATAATATGATGGGGAGGAAAGATTGTGAGTATAAAATCATGTCTCTGGCACAAAATATCTTTGTGACCTTGGACAAGTCAGTCTGCTGGGTTGGGGGGAATAACTCAGCTTTTTCATCTGTAAAATGAGATTGTCTTAGTTGATCTTCAAAAATTCTGTGATTTCACAACTATCATGCCATTTTTTTGAAGATCTCAGTATTCTGAAGAATCCTGAGTTTTAATTTAAAAAGAATCTATAACAGCTATCTCCAACATTTTGGATAATAAAGTTGGTCCTTCCCTCATTTCAGTTTTTGGGTCTTCATGAAATATGTCTAAAACTTCTGGGCAAATATAAGCCTAGGAAAATATTTGTAGAGAGGATTCTTTAAGATTCCCTCCTCCTCTTCTTCTTCTTCTTGAGGAATCTTATCCCAAGAAGCTTAGTGTGAAAGGGTTTGCTGTTCTTTTGTGCTGTGAAAGAATACAATTTTATGCTGCTTTATTCATGCTGGGGAGAAAAAAAATCTACCCATCTCCTTAGTGCATGTATCTAATTCAGCAAATTAAGTTGTATGTAGTCAAGTTTAACATAATGAGTGACAGACATATTATATAAACATTTACTCTAGCTTAGATAAATAGAACTTGCCAGTTGAGCTCTGTGATTTTGGTCTCTATTACATTAATTTAAACCTTTTTTTCAACAAATTCATATATAGATTAGCTGTAATGAAAGTTCTGGGGAGAAAGGACTTGCCTAGAATATATACTTTGAATTGTCTCTAGTGTCTCTAAACCTACCTCAAAGGGAAGGTACTTTGTGAAAGACAGATATAAGGTAAACTTAAGATTTTCAAATATTTTATTTAGAAGACCAGTCACTTTTATTTGGATCTTTAATTACTTTAAACAACTATATATATATATATATATATATATATGTATATATATATATATGCATATATATGTATATATGTATTAATGTTGTAGGATGTTACTGTCTATACTTGTTTCTATTGAGGATGCAAAGTAATTCATATCATCCTCTAGTCTAAAACATTTCAGTGATGCAGGAGAGTGTGCCAAGAATATAGTGGCTGCCCCATTGTATGATAGGTAGTTCTCATTTGATTTAAAATTACTTTCCTTCGCCTTCTCCTCTCCCCTCATGACTGAACCATCTGGACATTTCTTACTGGATGGAATGATTTGAGGTGACAGCAATAAACTTCTTAGTCCTTGAAATGATTACAGTATAGGGATCCAGAAACCTTAAAAAGTTCATGTCCTGAACTGGGATCATCTGTAATCATCATTATCTGAATCTGTTAGTCTCTTTATTGTAATTAGATTATGCCTGTAGTCTGTATGAATGAAGCCATTTCTCCATTATATTCATTGGGATCTATTACTTGAAATGCAGAAAACTTTATAAACTAAACCTCAGAAACTTTTGATCTAAAGATTGTCACTATTACTATTGAATAATTGTAAATTGGAAAGGATAATCCTAGGGAAAGCTCTTGCTCATAAGTAGCTTAGTCACTGTTTTTGAGGAAAATAGATGATTTTTCAATAAGAAGCAAGCAAGGGAAAAACATGAAATCAGTTTAGTTTCTGCACTACATGTAGAATATCACTTACAGTCGACCAGTCATTATGTGTTTATTAAGTGCTTACTATGGAGCAGTCATTGTTCTGAACTCTGGAATTACAAAGAAAGGTCAAAATAATCCTTGATCTCAATGAGTTCACAGTCTAAAGGAGAAGACAACTTGCAAACAACTATGTTCAAACAAGATATGTACAGGATAAAAGAGAAATAATCAAAAGAGGGAAGGCACTAGAATTTAGGGACCTTAGGAATGACTTCTGGTAAAAGATGGGATTATGTGTATGGAAATACATATATGATTTTGTATCATCTGTTTGTATAACCATAGAAAGTCAGCGTAATGGTTATGACATTGCCGGTTAAAATTATATCTTTGTTTTAATAGTTCATACACACACACACACACACACACACACACACACACACACACACTTTTCTTTTGGGTGTGAAGCCAGAAGCTGTGATTTTCATCAGTGAATGGAACTCCCTGTGAGGTTGCTCCCTCTATTAATTCAAATTGGCAACTGATTTTCAAGTCTTAAGTAGTTGCTAGGGGACTATGACTTACCTACAGTCCTTACCTGCAGCCCCTACCAGACAAGTGATTCTGGAAACCCAGTTTGGAGGCTTTCTTCTTTAAGCACTATGCCAGGCTGCTGTAAATTAATGCTCTTTATGACTGGATATTGTAGATATTTATCTTTAAAAGAGGAAGAAAGGGAGAAGGGGAGTTTGAGTTCACCAGATCCGTAAGTCTCAAAGACATTGTGCTAGATAGTGGTGTCAGATGAATGAGCTTTCTTTTTTTTCTTATTTAATCAAGAGTTGGTGATCACATGCTAATCCATCACATAAATACAAAGTACATACCTATCTTCCTTTTAAGTCACATGAGTATTTTATCTCAGAGTAGGATGAAAACAAGATTAAAGACCAAGAGGACCAACCCAGTGGATTTACTGGACTTGGAGTTAGGAAGATCTAGGTTAGAAGTCTGTCTCTACCACTTATTTTTTTGACCATTGGCAAGTTGTGCCACTTTGGAGCCTCAGTTTATTCATCCATAAAATGGGGATAATAATACCTACTTTCTAGACTCCTTGAGGTTTTCAACCCTTACTTATATATTGTTCCTTTCATTATGAGGGTTGTTAAAACAGGTGTGTTCTTTTTTTTTTTCCCAGGCTCTCATAAGTCAGTATGTTTAGAGTTAAAGTCTATCTAAGCCATCTTTATTAAGGTCTTGCTTGTTTTGAGAACAGCTGCCAGCTTCCAATTCAGCAGAAAGTGTGTTCTGATTTACTCCCATGTCATATGTAAGAAATGAAAATCATATTACTTTTATCAAACTGACAATACCATCCTCAGATGCTGTGGGTACTGACTGTCTGAATTTCTTTCCTCAGACCCTGACAGCATTGGTAGTGCAGCTAAAACTGAGTTACTTCTCTTCAGTCAATTGGGAAAAGAACTAGATTGTCTTTATTTTCAAAGGCACAGTGTTTATGGAAGCAGTGAAATCAAATCCAGAGACACAGTATATAGCACATGAGGTGTCCTTCTTTCTCAAACTTTTCTTTTCCATTAGGCTTTTGTTAACTAACCCAGATTAGCATTTTAACAACCCTGAAGTGAACTTCTGCCATTCTTTCGACTTGGACACAGTATGTATATCATCCATCATTCTGTCCTTGGCCACAACAGGCTACTGGCTCCATAACCATTTGGAGCTACATAGAATTCATCCGACTGTGAACAGCACAGCTGGCTATAGCAATTTTTTCTTCCACACTACTGGCATCATTGTCTGGTTTTGGTAACTAAAGTTAACATCCAGAACGGGAAGTTTCTTTTGTTCGCCAACCTGGGCCAAGCCCCTCCCTCATCCAAATTTGTGGGGCACACCTGCAAAAAAAGTCATGGTTTGGGGAGGGACAACTGTAGGCATTTTAAAAAATGGGGAATCACCATAACCTTAATATAGATTCCTATGTAGCCTCTTCAGGTTTGAATATTAAACCACTTGAGTAATGGAATTAAAAGGAGCTGCTCAGACGCCACTCAGACTGGACTTTGAGAATACCATATATTTTGAAAAGGAGAAGAAAGAAATTAAAGTAGTTTATAGCCTGCAGTTCCACTTGACAGAAAACAGAAAGGACCAGACCAATTCTTTGGTGAACTACACATGTTATTGCCACATCTTTTTCTTTTTTCTTTTTTTTCACAAAGGCAAACATGTGATTTAGCTAAATCTGGGCCCCGTGTCTAATAGTTGCACCAGATGCTTTTTGCAAGGATTTTTTCCCCCTTTTTGCAATAAAATGATATAAAAAGTACAATGTTATTACTTGTTAAGGCATGAAAGGCATGAATCATAATAAAATCAGCTCTTCATAGGTTGATTATTTGTAACCCTTTTCTGACTGTTTTTGAGGGATATTTTTAGTCTTCTAAAATAAGCAAGTCCTGTTGTTGGAAGAGAACATCAGTTAATCAGTAAATATTTATTAAACATTTATTGAGTGTGTGCTAAGAACTGAAATATTTAGAAAAAAAAAATTCCTCCCCTTAATATCTCATTCTAATGGCAAAAATAGCATGAACGCATATATAGTATACATATAATGCTGAATAAATACAAATACAAATGCTTTGTATCTTTTTGTATATATAATATGTATATATTTTAGATAATGTACAGTATATTATATATAGCTATATAAAACAAAAATATATATTATGTATATAACCTGACAAGCAAGCATATATGATATAATGGTTCTGAGACTACTGATGGTATTTGTATATATATATATATATATATATATATATATATATATATATACACACAGATAAAACTGCACAAAATATAAAGCATTTTTGCATGTATATATATATACATATATATGTATATATATATACATGCATGCTATCTCTGACATTAGAATGTGAGCCTGAGGGAAAATATTTTTTCCTATCATCCTGTACCAGTCTTATCTTACATACAGTAAGTGTCTATTAAATGTTTGATGATTAACATGTTCATTTCTCTCTATCTCTGTCTCTTTTTATATATGTATACATATACATATATATATTATTTATATATGCATGCATGTATGGATTGGTGGATAATACAAACAGATAGAAAGCATTCACAGTGGAAGAGGGGCAGGAGAAAGGAATGAAATATGTTATGTGAGGTTTAGTATAAAGGCCAGTAAGGCTATACTGTAAAGTATGTAGAGGGAAGTAATGTGTCTGGAAAAATGTCAGACAAAGGAGATTATATTTAGTTCTCAAGGTAATTGGAAGCCATTTGAATTGGGGTTAGGGGAAAATGCCTTAATCAAACCTGTGCTTTTTGACAACTTGTGTGGAGGATTTCTGGAGTGCAGAGAGAATGGTAATTGTAAGGATTCTCTCATTTGTATGCTAAGATTAGATTTCCAAAGAGAAAACTCTATTTAATGACTTTCTGATTATTACTACCAAGAAATATATAAAATTGGTAGATATAAGCCAACAAATCTTTTTGACAAAATTCTAGGATGACCTATAAAAATCTATATGAAAAGATTTTTGATAGAAGATGGGGTCTTTCTTCCAAATACACCTGTTTGTGGATGACTTTGTACTTTTTGCATGAATCTCTAGAATGTTTACTGAGCTTCCTAGTTAGTTTATATATGAGAATATTCAAAAGAAATCAGTCTAACAATTCAAATAGGATAATTAAATGGATGAAAAATACCCATTATTCAACTATGGCATTCAATTGGATGGTTGACCCATAGAGTTGGTATATGCGTATATATGAATGGCTGAATGTGAGTGTGAGTATATATGTATTTGCATATCTTAGACAGAAAATGTAAATGAAATATGAACTGAACTGAAATAGGGAAGAAGAGAGAAGAAAGTAGATTGAATTGGTATTTGGAAAATAATGCAGAGCTTATAGCCATCTTAAGACTGAACCGAAGTTTAGAGGTCATTTCTTTTTTAACATGTATTTTCCCAGCAATGGTGGATGGTTGTGTATTATGGAATGCTCCAATCTGCAAGGAATCAAAATTTCAAGTTCCCAAAGGATAATGGAGAGTATATATCCTAGGGGAGTAACAGATGGACATTCCCATTTCTTTACTGATGCTCCATTTGTGCTTATAAACTGTAAAAGGATTACAGGAAAACAACAGTATCCTCTATGGAGGAGTGATTAAAAACAAGCATAGAAAGTCACACAGGATGAAAAGTTATGGATGATTTGCCATTTACACCAGTGTATGAGATATCACAGATCTTTGGAAGTAAGACGATATTGAAATAGAGAAAGAAAATGTGTTCCTAGAGTCAGTTCTGATACTTATTATTTTAAACAGGCAGGTTACATTTCTTTCTAGATAAACATTTACATACTGAATTAGCCCCAAACAGCTTTGATTATAAGAATCTAGCTTTACCATCTCCTGGCCCCAAGACCTTTATGGCCTTAGTTTTCATCCAGGATAGTGAAGATGATATTTTTATCATAAATTCATATTACATAATATAATCTATAGATTATGTACAGAAGCATCAACATTGAATAATTTCTATGTAAGCCATGCTCTTGCTCTCTGTCCTTCATATTTTCCTCTTCTGCCCCCCAAATTATGACATCTTACCCCCTTCACAGTATTCCAAAGAAGTATCTTGTCCTGCAATTTTTCTCTTTGTTAAGGTTCCCTGTCCAAGATTACAGTGGCATGGGACAAATGGCGTTATTTATCACTCTCCTTCAAAAAGTGTTTTTGCTTCTGGTGTGATTGACATTCATTTCCCAGATCTTGGCAGGTGAAGATCCATTATGTATCCTTGTCCCATTTCCCAAGAGTATTTTATTGGCCCCATCAGCAAAGACAGCAAGGGCTGCAGATGTTCAAGCATTAGTAGCATCAGCATGGAGAGAGTAGTTCTGTAGTTTCATTCTGTTACAACATATATTTTTCTGGGTTATGGTTGAATGAAAGCGTCCTTTTGCCTGCATGAGTAATCAGATCCATCTCTGAGAAATTGCCAACTAGGCTGGGTTTTTTGTCAGGGGGGGAAGGGGGAGCAGAAGGGGGAACTTTTAGAGTTAGATGCTTTCATATTAAAGATTTGTATTTGGAAAATAAACCCTAACACAGAATGCCACACTAAGTCTCATGTCACACTAAGTCCTAAATACATTTTGGAAAGAAAACTATGGGTTAAAAAGTCCTGGGAGTCTTGTATGTATAATAAACCCTCAGAAAAAGCTGCAATTACTTTGTCTATTACTGTAGTCTGTACTTAAATTTAAAGGAGGGAGTTGAGCTACACCATGTGTCTCCTTTGGCATGTAGCAGCAGAGCAGAGGAGGTGGAGGGCACCTATGATCTGGGGCAGATGAAGCTCTGACCAAAATAACATATTCATTTTCTAGGATTAGGCTGTCAGCAACCCAGTAGATAAGAACACTGCAGCTCCTGCTGCTGGCCAAGGACTCTCAGTGCTACTCAAAGGGTTTTTGGTAGCTCTTTTTAGTTTGTTCTTTGCTGTCATTCATCAGCAGTGGAGTTCCTGAAAATCCTGTAGGTAGTTGATAGAGCAGGCAGTGACTCTGTCCAGTAAATGCAATTCCCTTTTTGTATCTTGCCTGAATGCCCAGGCATGGAGCAGCCGGCAGCAGAGGCTTTAAAAGTACACCATCCGTAAGAGAGGATGAATGGGATCCACCTTGGGGTGATTTAGTGTAAGGTGTGATGATTTGCCTGGTGATTGACAAACACAGTTCCAAACCAGCTGCAATTCAAGTGCTACAATATAACTGTGGCAAAATTACCAATTAGGACAACTATTTAACAGATATGAAGCAAAGCCAGCCTTGAATGTTGGCGTTTCCTTCAGAGATGATCCTTTTTAACTTGAAAGGACCAGAATTACAAATACTTTAACAAACCAGGAAATTAACAAAAGGCTTTTTGTTAAGTCTAAGCTCTGAGGGGTACAAGGAAAAAGTAAAGCAGTCTCTACCCTTCAAAAGCTTATGTTTTAATAGGGAGTTAGAAAATATGTATCTAGACATCTATAAAGTACATAGGAAGGAAGGGAGAGAGAGAGATGGAGGGAAAGAAGGATGCAGGAGAAAGAAGGATACATCAAGCATCAATCAATCATCAGTCAGCATTATTTGATACTAAACTAACAACAGCCCTGAGAGGTAACCATTATCATTATCCCCATTTTACAGTTAAGGAAATTGAGGCAGACAGAGCAGGTAAGCAACTTGTCCAGGTTCACACAGCTAGTGTCTTAAGGACTGCTTTGAACTCAAATCTTCCTAACTCCAGGTTCAGTGCTGTTATCTGGCTCTAGCAAATGGGAGAACTGAAATAGGCCCCTGCCTTTCAGTTGGCAACTCAAGATGGCTCTTGAGTTGAGTCTTGAAGGAAAGTCAAGAATTCTATGTGGTTGGCTATAAGGATGGAAAGCATTCCAGACTTGGGGAGCAGTCAAAACAGAGGCAGCAAAACCTCCACTTCTAGGTTTTTTTTATTTAGGGAAGAATTCTAACACAAAGAAATCTTGAGAATAAGTAGTATTTGAATAGCTATAGAGCACTTTAAGGTTTACAAAGTGCTTTATATACACATATATACAAATATATGTGCTTAGATACACATCTATATGCATATATTATCTCATTTGATTTTCACATCACTGTAAAATAGGGTATATTATTATCTCCATTTTAGGAAACTGAGGCAAAAGATTAAGTTACTTGCCCACAGCCATACAACTAAACAAGTATCAGGTCTTCCTGACTGCTAAGTCAAATACTATCTGTCTCCTGCACTATCCTGCTGCCCCATGTGAAAGTTAAACACATTTGTAGCCTGAATTTATTGCAGATGTGGCCCACCATGGCACCCAAACCACATTTCAGACTGTACTTGATGAGAACTGGATGCTTTTCATTTCCCTGAATCCCAAAATCACCAGAGTTGGGAAAGAGAAAGTGGAAGGTAAGCATCTACTGGTTTGGGGTTCAGTATAGGATACTTTTTGGAGACACCAGAGTGGAAGGTGCCCAGTATGTTGAAAAAACTGGTGAAAAAGAACATGTGCAAAGATCAATGGAAGGAAAATGGAAACCTATGGCTTAGGAAAGAGAAGACTTAGATCGCTAAGAACAGAATAGCAGTCTTCAAGGATTTCAAGGGCTGTCATGGGGAAGAGAAGTTATACTGGTTCTGCCTGATTTTAGAAGGCAGAGACAGGAGCAATGGATAGAGGTTAAAGAGAGGCAGACTTTTTTTTAAGTTTAAGGAACATCTAGATATGGAGGCAGTGATCACAGAGAGCAAACCTGGCTTTACCAAGAGTGGATTATTTCAGATGAGCCTCATTTCCCATTCTGACAAGGCTTTTAAGATTGGTAGGTCAAAGGAAAGAATACAGGAGATGACATTTATCTAGATTTATTACTTCATTCATTTGCTCATCTATCCATTTATTCATTCATTTACTCATCTCTCTATTCATTTATCCATCCATCCATTCATTCATTCATTTATTTTAATTTGCCCAGCTTTTACCCAAGTATTTGATAAGAGTTTCTTTTACTATTTTTGTGGCTATGATGGAATGATATAGGATAGACAATAGTGTAGTAAAGTGGATTTAAAATTGGATGAAAGTCTCAAACCCAAAACTAAAATCATTGATGATTCAGTATGAGTTTAGAAGAAGGTCTCTCAGATTGCCACATAGACTTGAGCTATTTACAATTTGTCAATGACTTAGATAAGGTTATATAGATGGCACATTTACCAGATTTACAGATGATGCAGTGCTTGGAGGAATAAGCTAACTCACATATTAGATGTCAGGGAGAATGACTCCAAAAATATCTTGATTGACTAGAATGTTGGGCTGAATTTAATAAGGTGAAATTAACTCCAGTACTAAAAAGGGTCTGTGATCTCATTGAAGTGCCTGCTCATCCTTTGTGTGATTCTTAAACATATTCTCATGTGAGTTCACTACATCCAGTATGCTTGAAGGTCTTCCTCATTTTTTTTAACATCAAGAAAATACAAATGGTGCATGCAGGATATCCAATGGTCATCACTTACTTTCACTTCATGATTGCCCCAAGATCTGACATTTCTTTGATATCCTTTACATCATTTTTCCTACGTAATATCTCATTTGTAATGTCTTCTCATCATGATCTTGTCCACCATTAATCTATTGATTGACTGATGAGTCAATCAAGAAGCATTTATTAAGGACTTACTATATGAGTCAGGCTCTGGGCTAGACTAAAGGAATACAGAGGGGAAGAATGAAATCTCTCCTCTTAAGGAGATTTCATTCTGTTGAGATCTACTTTGTCCCTTTTAGTAAACTTAATTTTCATTTTTTGGAGGCCTTCATATTCTATGACTTGTAATCATATAACAGCAACGTATAAAAATGAGATTAAAGAGTTTTTCCTATCTATATAAAATGTTTATACAGCCATTGAGGGTCTCCTTGATGAGGCTATTAGAAAGGAATAGGCAAGATTTAGTAAGAAGTATTCCACAGTGGACCACATCATTGCCAATTACCAACAATTGATAAAGAGATGGAGAGAATACAAATTGCATTGTGTGTCTTGTTTGTTGCCTATAAGAAAGCAGGCAACTCAGTTGAGTAAAATACTTCAAAGGCTATCTTCCAACAAAGTGTCTTGCATAAATATATCAGAATTTAGATGATATGGTAAACAAATCTTTGATCATTAATAATGAAATAATCATTGATAAGCTGGAAACCTTCCAAAGGTGTTGTGACCAGGATGATGAAGAGCTTGGCAGACATGCAATATGAGAATTGGTTGAAGGAATAAAAGATATTTATCTTGAGGAAGAGAAGGAAGATTGAGAGGTGGAAGGAAAAGAGTGACTGTTTTTGTTTTTTGTTTTTTGCTTGACCCTTGAGAATAGAACTAGGATCCATAACTGGAAATAGGCTTACTATAATAATTTTTAAAAATTTCTTATTTAGAGCTGCCCCAAAATATAATGAATTGCCTTTAGAAATAGTGAATTTGGAAAACCTTTAAACCAAAATATAATGTTTACTCTTTCTGGGTCTGTGGTAGAGCAGGGGTCCTTGTTTCAAGGTCCTTTGCATGTCTTAGATTCTATGATTTGGCATTTCTTTCCTAATCTGAAGTCCCTGGATGCCAACAGGTAGATTACCAATATAGCTAGTCTAGGCTGGCATAACAAGGGGAGGCTGAAGAGAAGATTTTGGGCGAGGAAAGAAGAGGAGGCTGCAATTCTCTGTCCAGGAATGTGCCTGAGACCATTCTAAACAGTTTGTGGGAGCTTATTAAAATTTTCAGTGTATGCGTTTTAAGCCTCAGAAATGGGCAAACATTACAAATCAGCTTGTTTTATTGTTTTGTTAATTATCTAGACTTAAGAAAGTGTTAATAATGCAAATTAAATTTGAGTGTATGTATTTTTTTTCTTGGAAAACATGGTTGTTAAACATTTATAAGCACACACCTGCATTGCTATATTCATTGCTTTGAACTTAGCAGGAGTGCAGTAGAAGGCCCAGAAATAAAGATATCATCAGACCAGAGATGTAGGCTAACAATAATAATAATAATAATAATAATAATAATAATAATAATAATAACTGATATTTATAAATCACTTCAAAGTTTACAAAGTATTTTATAATTATTATCTCATTTGAACCCCACAATATCCCTGATTATTCCCCTCTGCCTCCTAGAAATTGTGAGAGCAGCAACCAGTTTTGATGGGCCAGTAGGTGCTTCAAAGTCTGTGTTTGGGTCTAGGCCTCTAGATTATCACTTTGTAAGCTCTAGCCTTGATTTTCTTACTGTCTAATCAGGTTACTTCCATTTCAGAGGTGGTCAGCAGCATTGGTGGTAGTAAAAATCTTACCATTTTAGAATGGAAGAAAGAACACTTCTCCCTTTATAATTGTTTTAAGAAAATTCAATGTAATAAAAAATAATTTATAAATTAGGGGATAATTACTTAAAACATCTGCTTGACAAGTAGTGTATAAGCCCAGAGTGCATTTTAAATATAAGCTCCTCAATTTTTAAAGTCCTTGAAATATCCTTTACTACTTGCAGAAAGACAGAGACACTTAGAGAATACTAGAGCATTTTTACAGATGAGGAAGCTGAGCTCTGGAGGTCAAGGTCACATAGTCTGTCAATTCAGTGACCAGCGCTTCGAGGATAACCCAGTCACTTGTCTGCCAGCCCTGTGTTCCTTTCTCTAGACAGCCTCTGCTGCCCAGTTGTTGAGTCACTGTCAAATAAAGATCAATCAGAAATGAAGACAAAGCTCCTCTGAACTTATAAAATAAGCCTTGGAGACATAGGATGCTGTTTATAAAAATCCAATATGGGCAGCTTTTCAGGAGCACATCTATTGTATAAAGCAAGGTACACCTATTGTCTCTTAATGTCCCCAGTTAATGGTGCTAGGCACAGCATGAATGAATACCTTTTAGATTGATTGACTGACTGCCTCACCCTCCCAGAAGTAGAATTGCATTTCTGGACAAGTCCTGAAAAACAGACCTGACTGGTCTAAATTTTCACCCCCTAGAAAAGCTTTTGAACAAAATCGAGTTGGGAATGAGGAAGGCATATATGTCTGTATTGGGGAGGAGAAGACAGGACAGGAGTGGGGGGGGTGCTGTTGTTTTCCTGTTTAAGGAAGGATTACTTTTCATTTCTCTGAAGCTTTCAGATGACCTGGGTGGGGAAGAGATGCTGACAATAGGAACTCACTTCTATATCTATGTCTTGCTTTAAGTTTTACTCTCTTCCTCAAATCAACTCCACAAGGCAAGTTTTAACATGTCCTTTATACAGATGGGGAAACCATCTCTCCAAGGTTAATTGAACTCTTCTCTATGGTTATCACAGAGGTGGGGTGAGAAATCAAACAATGGGCAGTTAATGGTATGAACTTAGGCTCTTGATACCCACTAACTGTGTGACCTAAGTCACTTTAACACCATTATCCCCCCCACCCAAAGCAAAAGGAAAAAAAAAAACAGAAGAAATCATATGCAAAATCAGGCCTGTTATCCTAGATTTACCTTTCTGACCCTAACCCCATACTTTTTTTAACCAGACCTACAATGATGTTAGTAGTGAACTTGAAGAATCTTCCCTTTCCTAATCCACGTCAACACTTGTTCTGCAACTTCCAGTTCTGACATGGATATTTAGAGGTTAAATTATTTGTCCAGGATCATACAGTAGGCATCAGAGACAGGACACAAACCCACATCTTCCAGCCCATCCAATTGAAACAGAAAAAAAAATAGTATTAATCATGGTCTTTCTTTCCCATCTTGTATTTAGCAGACTTTTCAGTCCTGAGGTGACACTGCAAGCTGATGAAAGGCTTAATAACAAGGTCAGAATTCACAGATTTTCCTCAAGCTTCTCTGGTCAGGAAAAACACATAGTTCTCTGGACCCCTGAGTTACGATCTTCATTGATTCATGCAGCAAGATAACTAGCAGTTAGGACGCCTGTTGCTTTTGACTAACAAGGAGGACGGTTATAGGAGAGAAAACATCCCTAGCTATCTCTGGAAAGAGGGAATCAAGTCATAAAGCCTGCTCCAAGCTAAATGGTTTCTTTCTATTCTCAGAGATCTTCACAGGAAAACAGAAATTAAGGAAACAAAAGGGCAGCCACTCCTTTCTGCTGACTAGCCTGTATAATTTCATAAATAGAGTCCTGGGCCAGTATTTATAGCAACAGTTTTTGATTTAATGATAAACTGAGATAAGGGTAATCAAACTTCATGCTTCAGGGCATAAGGTGATTGTCTGCTCCAGTCAGGATGGATTTTTTTTTCCCCTTTATGCTTTGCCCAATTGACTAGATACATTAAGGAACTAGGAGAACCCCACCTGTTAGGATGAAACTATAATGGCTTTCCAGAAGAGATGGGCATCATCATTTTATCTGAACACTTGTTACACTTGAAAAGAGACATAGACCAAATAGGTATGCATGTATTTGTTCATATATTCATACCTACAAAAGGTATACACACTACCTATATGTGCACATGAGTGACTGTGCATTCACATGCATGTGCAAATGCACATGACCATAGAGACACAGATGAGGTACAGATGCTTATATAGCAAACTGTGCTTTTATAGAATTACTAGTTAATAAAATTATCTGCTCATTTGAATAGATATGGGGGAATGAAAAACCAACCTATGTTATTACATTTAGGGGAAAAAACTTTCTCTCATATTAGAATCATAAATTTTTGATTTTGGATCAGAGGCAGTATTCAAAGGCAGGTGGTGAACATTTGGCTAAGAAAAAATACAAAATTTCTTCCTCAAGGAGATATTGGAGGTAAAGACAGTGTTAAGAGTAGAGGGGCTGGAGGTTCTTCTCAAAGCCTAAAGTAGGCAAAAGCCTACTGATTTCTCTTCTTTAAAAAAAGCTTTCATTGCAAAAAGTTGACAGAGGAAGTAGCCCAGTAGATAGTATCCTTGATCTTACTAGCTGAATTACCCTGGGCAAGTCACTTAATTTCTTTGTGATTCAGTAAAATGAAGAATTGATATCTTTGGAGTTTCCTTCCAGCTTTAAATCTGTGGGACATGGATATTGCTACATTGTTCCAGGGTCTTTCTCCAATTTATACTGCATCTCTAGTTTTAAACTGAAAGATCAAAATATCTTTGCTGAAGACCAATTGAGGATTCAAAGGAATGTGCCCAAGGAGTCTGATCAATTTACATAGGATTCCAGTACAGAGTTGAATGCTGTCTTTTAAGGTGTTGTACCCCACTGAGTTAAACTTTGAGCTGTTTGTATTGTTCTGAACTTCTGAACTTCAGAATGCAAGACCTCTGGCAAAATGCTTTCCATGTCTCTATATAATTGAATTGGACAGTTAATAGGCTCAAATCCACAGTGATTCTAATCTTTGGAGTCTACCTATTGGATACAGATTCCTAGTCAAACATGTTTTTATTATTGTAATTTATATAAGACTCCCTTGTGGTGAATTTCTGGGAGAATTTGGTTGTCCCAGGATGGGTAAGCATTGATGGGTGTTCATCCACATCACTGGAGGGAATAGGCATATTGGTGTCATCAATCAACCAGCATTTATTAAGTTTAAAATGTTCTGGGTGTGGGGGCAGCACTAGCCCTGCAGTCAGGAGGAGCTGAGTTCAAATTTGGCCTCAGAGACTTAATAATTGAATAGCTGTGTGACCTTGGGCAAGTCACTTAACCCCATTGCCTTAAATAAATAAATAAACAAATGGATGAATGAATAAATAAATAAATAAATAGAATGTTCTGGGTGCTATGTTAAGTGTTGATAATACAAGGAGAAGGCCAAAACATGATCCCTGCCTCAGGGAGATTATATTCTAATGGAGGAGACAACTTGTAAATAAAAATTTATACAAAACCTATAAAAAGTTGATTGAAAATAGCCTTAGGAGGGAAGACACTTTGCATCTTTGGAAATCAAAGAAGACCACCTTCATAAGATTCAAATCACAGATGCTTTTGGATACCTATCTTCCCTATGAAATTGTATAGGTTCAAGTCATATCTAGATTTTCTTTTGTATATGTTGTTCTGTTGTTTCAGTCATATCCAACCCTTTATGACCCCATTGAGGTTTTGGCAAAGATATTGGAGTGGTTTGCCATTTCCTCTACAGCTCATTTTACAAATCAAGAAGTTGAGACAAACAGGATTAAGTGACTTGGCCAGGGTTACACAGCTAATATATGTCTGAGGATAGATTTGAACTTGAGAAGATAAGTCTTCCTGACTCAAGGCCTAGCACTTTATCTCTTGCACCACTTATCTATCTAGGTCTTTGTAACTTCATAGTATCTACCCCAGACCATTGAGTCTTAATGACTATTTATTGAATCAATATATCAATTAAAAATCATTTATTAGGGCATCTAGGGACATGATATGATAAAGCAACTGATTCTGGAGTCAGAAGAACCTGGGTTCAAATCACACTGGCTGTGTGACCCTGGGAAAGTCATTTAACCCCAATTGCAACTCTCTCCGATCAAACAAAAACCCAGTTATGTATAGGCAACTAGAGATAACAAAGATCAAAAATTAAGCAATTCCTACCCCCAAGGAGCCTCCAAGGAGACAATATGTATAAACATTAATATATCTAGATTGTCTTAAAACTTAAATTCAAGATAATTTTAGGAGTTAGGGCAATAAAATGGAGAGAGACTTCATGCAAAAAGGAAAGAAGAGGTGGATGTTAAGGTGGAGGTGAGGAGAGGGTACATTCCAGACTGGGGTATAGCCAGTGAATGAACTTAAATGCTTGGGGAAATAATCACATTTCTCTCAGAATTCATAGACTTATAGTATCACTGCCTCCCCCTCCTTTACCCACCCCAAGATCCCCATAATTTTCAGTTATGCTAGCCCTGAAGAGCAGTCTCACATAAGTGGCTACATTGCACTTACTGTCTTGTTCTGAGATGCATAGCTCCCCTATAGCAATCTCACCCACTGGGGTAATAAACAGTTATCTTACACTGAGGTGCCACCTGGGCTAATGCCCAAGCCAAGAGTGAGAAAAGAGAGAGCTACGATAATCTCCCCCTTGAGAAGACTCTTACTTGCTGCCCTAGATGAGAAAAACCATAATTACCATTGTACTTAGATCTTGCCATATCTTGTGTGTTATTATTATGGTTGATATGGGGAGGACTAGCAGTGAATCTACCATCTTTTCTTTCCAACTATTTCCCAACATTTTACTGTAGGATACAGAAAGGTTTTGTAAAAGTATTTTTAGTAGTCTCTATATCCAGAACTGTACCCACCTAGGTAAACATATGTATATCTTCTCCAAGTGTACATGGATGCATGCACCTGGTTATGTACCCACACTTAGTGTATATTACTGAAACATGTTCATGCACGCATGCAAATTGTAAAAGTAGAAAATGTGATCCAAATGTTCGGTGGCTCAGAAGAAATGTTATTCTGCCTTTATGTGAAAATTTAGCATGACTGGAACAGAGTCTGTATTTGATTAGACAATGTTTTTTTTAAATGTAGGAGTCTTTTCAGAGAGCGGTACTTCAAAAGAACTACTTAGAATATGTTAGAAAATTGGTTTGCCTTCACCAGGCTTCCATATTCTCTGCAGACTCTCTTAAAAGAGAAAAAAATGACCTCCCTCCTTCTTCCCCTTTAATCTCAAGTTATCACTTTGAGACTTTTTAAATACAGGATATAATTACTCAGATGTTTTCATCTTCCTTAAGGGAGAAACAACACAAACTTCAATTTTTTTTTCAATCTTGAAAATGCAGGATTTCATTATGGAAGTCAGGTTTTTCTATGGTTTAACCTTTACTTAGGAAAGCACTATGCATTTATTAAGTGCCTATTGTTTCTCTAGCACTATGGCTTGGCTTCTTCAAGAAAATTCTTTTATTTAAATTAAATTAATGCTTTGTTGCTTTTTAAATTCCAAGATGACTTTCTCCTCATCCCGCACTAGAGACCATTGTTTTACTTATACACATATACATACACACATTCACATACACATATAATTGCACCTGCAAACACACACAAGTTTCTGGGTAAAAAAAAAACCATACTATACAGTCTATATTTATACTTATCAGTTCTTTCTCTTGGAGGTGAATAATATCTTCTTTCATAGGACCTTTGTATTAGATTTGAATATTCCTGAAATTCATGAAGGCAAGTTTCTTACTTTTCTGTTGTATTTACTTAACTTATTCCCATTGTGAAAGTCCTACAGATCCCTTTCCTGCCCCATCATGAGTGTTATTTATGCATAATTTGAGTTTGTTGCTATCATAAATTATAGCCCATGTTTGTTTTATTGTTATTGTTTTAAGGAAGGCTTTATAAGTTTACAAATCTGTTGCCTAGGTGGCATGAAAGATGGAGCACTGGATAGGAGTCTCACTCCTCCCTCCCAGAGTGCTGTGAGGATAGTCTCATAGATGCTAGTAATTATACTAGCTTATAACAATCTAATGAGGCAAGCAGTGCAAATATTATTCTGTACATTTTATAGCTAAGGAAACTGAGGATGCAAGAGGCTTAGTGACTTTTGCCTGAGATCACAGAGCCACTAAATGGCAACCTCCAAGTATGATGTACTATAATTGCATTATGAGACTCTTTTTTTAAACTGAAGAATGCCACCCTTCATCCCATTTTCCTTTCTCCTTTGTGTTGAGTTTTAAAACATCCATACCTAATTCAAACCACTTAAACTATCAGCAAGTTCTGCCATACAGTAAACTCTAAGAATGGAGATAGTGTTTCTCTATGCTTTGAGCTACAGCAAAGCAATTCAATAACCCCTTGTTGAGTTTCTGTTAGTTATCCCAAGAGGGATAAAACACATATATAAATACCTATAAGATAGAAAGAAATGAATATTAGATGGGATAGAGAAAAATATTGGAGAACAGAAGGAGATATTTCTACTGCCTGTAGGTTGATGATCTCTGAGAGTTCCTGTTTCCATCTTGTTTGTCAGAATTAGCCTTCAATCTGTCTTTATTCAAATACTCAAGAAGACCTTTGATCTCAATAATGTGGAGGTTCCTTATAGGACCACCTTCAATACCTACTCATCTTATGTCTTAGTATTATTATTATTAATAACAAAACAAACATTACAATTAACATCAAATATCAAACAACTATATAGAGCTTACTATGTGCCAGACCCTGGGCTAATTAATCATTTTACAATTATTATCTCATTTAATCCTCACAACAATCTAGGGAAGTAGTTGCAATCAATGTTATTAACCCCATTTTACACGAGGAAACTGAGGCACCCATAAGTTAAGTAACTTGCCTAAGGTCATATAGCTAATAAATATTTGAGGTCAAATTCAAACTAGACTCCAGACACAATGTTCTATCCTCTGCACTATCTCATAAGTTCATCATTCGCAAGTTCACCCAATTTGCAGAGGGGAGAGAAGGGGGCTTTCCATGCTTTCTCTTAACACCAAGAGAATACCAGGGGAGTCCATGTGCTGTGTCTTTTGGTTATTGACTATCCTGGCTATCAACCCATTTTTTGATAATATTTTAATCCGATTTCTTCTTTGTAAGACCTTGTTTGTAATGCATCATATCTTCTTCTTGCTCACCTTTCCTTTGCCCTCTGGCTTTACTAATCCATTTCAAATGTGGCTCTTCAAATCCAAAAAGTTTTTAAAAGCTTTTCATTCCAGGCCACTGGAACATTCAGGGCATTAGGGAAAAATTCATTACAGTGGGTGAAGTGTAAACAGATTTCTTATACATAAACCTTGCAAAGAGCATCTCTCCCTTGTATATCCTCTTCTATGAGCTCCAGACCAACACCCTTGTCTTCCCAGAGGAGACCATTAATCATTTTCAAATAGCTGCCTTTTTGAAACTGAAAGAAGCTGAGATGATCAGTGGTGAGAAAAAAAAAAAGACTCAAGTCAGTGTCCCATGTGAAGTCTTCATATACCTAAAGCTACCTGTGTGTCCCTCTATGCTGAGTCTGACAAATCCGGGTAGAAGAACATAGTAGAAATCATTTTTTCTTTGCCTGTGTCCTTCATGCATGCGCTAAAAAGCCTCAGTTTACCCGTGCAGAGAAGAAATAGAAGGAGAAAGTGTGGGGACGGTAGGATAAGAGCATCAAGGCTTAGGAATGGGGAAGGAGAAAGCATTTCTATTTTTCTTCCCTAATCAATGATCAGTCTTATAAAGTATTAGATATTGATGAAACCAGTTTCTCTGCAGTGTCTTTGCTTCTGGAACAAGTATTTGGAGCTTTCAGATGATGATGCCTGTAACTAGTGAAGGTGGCTATTTTAGCTTGGTAATCTGGGGACTGAAATGAAATATTGAGCTACCTTGCATCACTTTTCTTATGGGACAAGGGTCCTAAATCATCACATCAACATACACTCAACAGTTCAAAGGAAATCAGAGAAGATCATTCATTCATCATTCAACAAACTTTTTTTTCTTTTTAAAAATATTATTTTTATTCTGACCTTAACAAACACCAAATAAAATAACATTTCCATATACCTAGTAGAATGGGGTTAGGGAAAAGAGGAATGTACAAGAAATTCAGTTCTAGTGTGTGTAGTTTGTTTTTCTTTAAAGTGAGTAATAAATTCAGGCTGAGGTTTTCAAAGCTGTACTGCTTTGTACTTCTTTCTGGCCTTGTTTTTTGTGCATTCTTTCAACTTGCCCCAATGACTTTGTTTTCTTTTTACCTTTTTTTTTGGCTAACCTATCAGATGGTTGTTTTCCCCTCTTCCCTTTGTTAAAAGAAAAACAAAGTCCTTGTAATATATATTATGCATAGTCAAGCAAAACAAATTCCCACACAAGCTTCAACAAACATTTATTAAAGCCTACAGGACCAATATTATTCTACAGTCTATAAATGTATAGCATCATGAAGATAGCAGGTGTTTTCTTCCAGTCAACTTTGTTGTCCACTTTCTCATTTTGCAGATGAGAAAACATGTCCAGTTAGACTAGGTCACTTGCCTAAGGTCATCCAGGTAGCAAGTGAATATAACAAAATTTGAACACAGGTACTCTGAGTTCAAAATTCATGGTCCTTATGCCAAGCCCCATTTATTACAGGAGTGAAGAACTGATATGGATTTTGTAAACTGCTAAGTACTGAAGTTCCTAAAGATAGCCTCTAGTGTATGGACTAACTGAGAAAAGAACAATTCTGGGATTAGAACTGATTATTTCTCATTCACTGAATACCCCAGTGGAATATACCCAGGACTAGCTAGGGTAGTTATCCACAAGCCTCTGAGACATAGTCTCTGCATTCAGGTCACCTAGCTGTGCTATGTGGTTGAATTATTTTTTAAAACTTTTTTCAAACCATGATACCTGATTCTTAAATTCTCAAAGACTATGCCAGTAATGCAAAAATATTAGAGAGATTATTCTCTAGAGGACAGGATGATCAAAACTGTATTTTCATTCACTTGGAACCAATTGAGAGCCAAATAATGCCCAAGTGGTGCTTGGCCTAGGACCTAGATACATTCCTTTGGGCTGAGCACAAAGGTAAAGAAGTACTGACTTACAAGAGGAAGCTGATTTAATCAATTAAAAAACAAAACAAGAAAATATCAACCTAATAAGCAGACCTTTTAAATTGACTGGATTAAACCATTCAATAAAATGAGAGTGACAAAATAAGCAGAGAAAATCTGTTATAAAAAAGAAATAGACCTCAAGATAAAGAAACATAAAATGAAAAAGGTTAAAATGTATTATGCATAGATACAAAACAAAAACAAATCTGTTCTATTAGATAAAAGCAGAAATTTCAAGCATATAATTGTCATTTAGCTGCTGGAATTTAAAGGATTCTACTGTTTAAGAAAAGTCCATTCTCTTGATTAATAGCAAGAAGTAAAAAATTTGTGCATAATGGGTTCTGGGAATATTCATGTCAAGGATATCATAAATCATTTTAAGTATTGAAAAATGTATCTGTCAATAATCAACAAATGTTTATTGAGTATCTATGGTATTCCAGGCATATTATATGTGTATATATCACATATGTCACTAGCATATTTTATACTTGTATATATATGCATATATATATATATATATCACATATGTGGGTATATTTTATAGGTGTATGATAGGGATATGTGTATGCATTTCTCAAATAAATTGGAAATAATCAGTAGAGGGAAGGCACAAGAATTAAGGGATTGGGAAAGACTCCTGTGGAACATAGCCAGCAACCCAGGAAGTAGAGATGAGAAAGGAAATCAGGTATGAAGAAAAGTCAGAGAAAATGCCTAGAGTTTGGAGATAGAATATTTTGCTCTAGAAATGGCAAGGAAATAAGTGTCCCTGGATCACAAGAATCTAAGATGATATGTAAATTGTAAGAAGACTGGAAAGTTGGAAAGGGCAGGTTGTGAAGGGCATTGAAGGCTAAAGAGAAGATTTTGTATAACCACTTAGTACTAAAATTAATTTTAAAAAGTCTTTCTAGCTACTTCAGAATCAATAACTCAGCATTGCCTTAAGTGTAGTAGAAAATACTAGATTTAGAGTCAGGGAATCTGTACTTTTATCCTGTCTCTATCTCTTCCTGCTTTGTTGTTCAGTCATGCCTAACTCTCATTTGGGGTTTCCTTGACAAAGATACTGTTTGATTTTCCATTTCCTTCTTCAGCTCATTTTATAAATGAAGAAACTGAAGCAAACAGGGTTAAGTGACTTGCCCAGAATTATACAGCTAATAAGTTTCTGAGACTGGATTTGAATTTCGGAGTCTTCCTGACTCCAAGCCCAGCACACTATCCACTATCCCAACTCCCTCATGCAAGTCATTTAACCTCATCATTTGTGGAGAGAATCTAAGACTCAGAGAGATTCCATTTCTATTCTTATTTTTCTCAATACCTTTAATTTCATTGACTTTAATCTCAAACCAAACTGTTCACTTATGACTGACCTGGTTCCACTCTTTCTCACCTTTGTTATTATTCATACCATATCCCTTGTCCTTCTTACCCAGTGTCCCAGCCCATTCCTTCTAGGAGGCAGCATTTGATGTGAATCTTGAAGGACTTTCTTGTATCTTTGTTGTTGGAAGTGGCCTCTATCCTTGCAACTCTTTTGGTCTATTTGTTTGTACCTATCAATTTCTTCCCACTTTGAATTCATGAACATGTTTTAACTCCCCTGCTCCTTAAATTCCTTAAAGGTAGGGAATTATTTGTCTTAGTACCTATTCCTCAGGTATTAGTGGTGTTTTATATTTAGTCCACAGTGAATACAGGCTTATCAAATTTTAATTTTTTGTCAACTGATTTTTCCAAGGTCCCAAGGCTAGTTTGTGGTAGAATGGGGATAAGAATTCAAATTTCTTGACTCAGACAAGTGTTTTGTTTCTGCTATATCATGATGTTTGTTTAACAATAAAAAAGAAAAAACATTCTCAGATTCCTTTTATGTTTGCAGGTGACCTCAACCTGAATGAAAACAAGCAAGTCTTTGAGGTTCAGATATTCCATGGAAACAATTGTATAGTTTCTTTTTACACTATAATTAAAATTTATTTTTTCAATAAGCAAAAATAGATTTTCTAAAAAAACTTAGCAAAAATCTACTTTTTTTCTCCCTTCTACCTCTCTCCTTCTGAAAAAAGAAGGAAAACCTTTGTGTAACAAATAGGCAAAGTCAAAGCAAAATGAATTCCCATGTTGACTTTGTCCAAATAATATATGGTTTTATCTGCACTGAGTCCATTACCTCTGTCAGAAGGTGGACATTTTGATAATGGGATCAATTGTATTCATCAGAGTTTTTAAGCACCTCAGAATTATTTTTCTTTGTTCAAATTCTTCTGCTTACTTCTTTCTGCATCAGTTCATAGAAGTCTTCCCAAGTTTCTTTGAAGCATGCTCTTTATCATTCCTTTTAACTTTTAAAAGTTTTTATTGAAACAATAGGCAATATGTTTTGATTTGCCATTTTAGTGAGAGCTCTGCAGTAGCTTGGTTTTGTTTACTAAAGCATTTAGCAAACCCACAGGCAGGCCACATTTTGGACAACCCTGCCTTATAGAATAGTAATATTCTATTACCTTCACCTATTATAATTGTTTAGCTATTCCTCAAATGATGACCATCTTCTTTGTTTCTAGTTCTTTGATACCACAAATTAGAAATATTATCTGTACAAATGGGCCTTTTTATATTTCTTTGATGTCTTTTGGGTATAAATCTAGTAGTAGTATTCTTAAGTAAAAGGCTATGAACAACTTAGTAACTTTAGGGGCATAGTTCCAAATTCCTTTCCAGAATGACCTAACCAATTCACAACTGTACCAATAATTGCAATAATGTTCCTGTTTTCTCACATCATCTCCAATTTTGTAATTTTTCCTCTTTCAACTTCATTAATATGATAGCAGTGAAGTAGAACTTCAGAATTGCCCTAATTTTCATTTCTCTAATAGTTATATATATATCCTAATAGAGATTTTTTTACATGGGTTCAGCTCTCTATTGACAGTTGACCAATTGATTAATAGGATTAAACCTACAATAATAGAATGTCTTTTTAATGTCTTTTCTTTACAAACTCAAAACAGTTTTATGTATGAAGTTGGATTTAGAGTTAGTAGGGATCTTAGACATCATTTTACTTAGACATCATCAGTCTCATTTTATAGATGGGAAAACAGAGGCTTAAAGAAATTAAAAGATTCCTAATTAAATTAAGTTAATTAAATTAAAATAATCTAATTAAATTAAAAGGTCATATAGCTTATAAGAATTAGGGTCAGTACTTGAACTCAGCTCCTTCTCTCAGTCTAGTACTCTATCCTCTAATTTCCATTTAATAAATAAGTAGGAGCAGCTAGATGGCCCAGCAGAAAGAGCACCAGGCCTGATCAGGAAAATTCATCTTCGTGACTTCAAATCCAGCCTCAGATACTTACTAGGTAAATGACACTGGGCATGTCACTTAACCCTGTTTGCCTCAGTTTCCTATCTGAAAAAGCATCTGGAGAAGGAAATGGCAATCCACTTCAGTATGATTGCCAGGAAAATTCCAAAATGGGGTTATGGAAAGTTAGTCACAGCTAACCCATAATAATATAAGAAGGCAGATGGTGCTATAATCTAAATCTTGACTTGTAGCCAGTATTCTGTACACCAGATAACCAGCTTGAATCTTGACGATTTTGCAATATAAAATCAAATTGATCGAGCACTGGAATAATTCTGCTCATTTCATCAGAATCTGTCCTTTTTTTCTCTATAGATTTAACTTTAATTTCCCAGGGGAATCAACTTACTTTTGCCACAATTTAAAAAAAAAATCTATATCTAGGACTTTAATATAAATGTTGACATCCTTGAGAATTTTCTGGTTTAGAAGTTTGGTGTATTCCTCTGTGAATATGATTCCTAGAAAAAAGATACAGTATTTCTTCATTTGACGTTCAAAGATCCAGTCATTGAAGGGTATGGACAGTTGATGAACCCTAACCTGACCCTAGAAGAACCAGGAGCATCAATTGATACAAATATTTGCTTCATCCTTCTACATATTCTTAAAAGCTAGTCCTTCTCAAATTGAGCCTGTATGGTTAATTCAGTTAATCTGGCACTTTAGCCAAGTGCATTTTCAAAAATTCTCTTTTAGAATATACAACTGTTTCTATGGCAGATCTAAGCCTCTAATGCTGACTTGTTTTCCTTCAAGTTGAGGTCACTTGCAAATTGCAACATGAAAGTCATCTCTGAGTAAATAAGCAACCCCAAATTAAACAAGATTCGATTATCGCCATCCTCACTTTTTTGGACAGGCATCCCTTTCTGCCTGAAGCCACCTTCTATTTCAGCAAATTTTAGATCACAAGAGAATTCAATCCTCAAACTCTCTAATCATCCACCTAAAGCAGTTTGCATCATTAAAAGTCAACCACTCTACATTACAAGCATTCCGTCAGCTTGTTTTAGGAAAAGGGAGGTGAATACTTTATGTAATGTTAAAAGCCTGCAAACAACTAAAGTGTAGCTAGCAGAACCACAAGCCAATTAAGATCAAAGCTGTGATACTTAGTAGGAAGGTTTCATCACTTAAATATGAAGGCTTTTTTTTTTTTTTACTTTGACACAGATCAGGAGGTGTTAATGCAAATTCTTTAAAACAAGTCAAATAGTTTCATTTTATAGCGTGCAAGAATTATATATTTTTTTTCTTTCCAAGTCAATTAATATCCTGCTTGTGGGGATCCCTAAAGCAGTCTGGTTTAGGGGTTAACAAAATTTCAGTGGAGAACAACAGCAGGGCTCCCCTCTGTTTTTCTTCTGTAGCAGTGGGATGTTTAGAAGGCTTGGAACCCAAAGGGAGTTTACATTTAAGCCCGTAAGATATTTCTTCAGCTCCTAAGCAGTTGGCTTACATTTGCCTTAGTTTGGAGAAGAGATTTCAAAGAGATCCACCGAGATAGTTTAAAATCAGAGTTTTGTTGCCATAACAACTAGATGCAGCTCTATTCTTATCCCCGATTTAGTTTATAATTAGCAAAAAATGGTTGGATGGTCCCAAATTCAGAAGCAGATTTAGTTTTCAGTGAGGAGCTTATTTTCAATGTAAATTATAAAGAGCTCAGCTGTAGAAAATGGTGTGTGAACACTCCCATTCAGCATTTAGTAACTGAGCCAAATAAAAAATTCCCTCAGAGCCAATGTTTTCACCTGTTTCTATCCCAGATGTTTTTGGCCCTCCAGAAAAGGGTTAATTCAAACTCTTTTTTTTCCTCTTTCTTCCACATCTCACCAAGAGAGTATGGGATATAAATAATGCAGGGTTTTTATTAATAAAGTTATTGTTAGTTTACCAGTTCACTCTAAAGCAAAATTGGAAATTTGTGGATTTATTGATGAAAAATATTTTGATGAATGAGGCACTAAAGTAAGCTGATTATTTTTCACCCACCACCTTGAAATAATTGCCTCAGTGTTTTATTTCCCTGTCATTGGTAGAGGGATGGTATAGAGGAAGCTTTGCTTTTTCTTTTTTGACCTCACTGGTAGGTGCATCTCTTAGCAGCTTCTTCTTCAGTCATGTATGGCTCTTCTGATCCCATAGACCATATCTCCTCAAAGTGTGAATAACCATAGCATAATCGACTCAGCCCTCTTTGCCTACTCTATTCATTTTGAAGCAAAAAGTCATTGCTCCCTTGACTTGATTTAAGAGGAGAGAAATATGACATTGATGATAGAAATCTCTGCTGCTAGGGTCTAATTTAGTAATGAGAATATTGGAAGGGGTGTTTGTTGAGGAGAGAAGGAAGTAAGATAGTGGATAGGAAAGTAATAATAACCCATACTTTGTTGTTCTCCTAGGATCATAGATTCAGAGTTAGAAGGGACCTTCAAGGTCATCTAGTAACTCCTCTCGCAAATGAGGAAACAATTCTTTGCCCTAGATCACAGGGGACCTGGGATTTGAACCCAGATTTTCTGACTCCACTAAACAGGATGGCACTACTTTCATTTAAACAGAAACATCTTAAATTACATGACTGATCACTGAGCAGTCAGCATGTGAATACTGAGCTCTCCTATAACAGAGGTCTTGTTTCTCTGAGACATTCTTACCTCTAGCCCTGAGATAGCTTGGATCTCCAAGAGTAGCCTTGTATAAAATAGACTGGATGAATAACAGGATGTTAGGAATAGTGAGGCAGCACATCCCTTGCAAATCACAGACCAGTTCATTTGACTTCTTTTATGATTTCTTAATGGCTGAATTGGACTGGTCCATCCAGACATTTCAGGGACAATTACTGGACTGTTTGACACTCACTTATACAATATAAAGACAAAGGGGAATTGTTAGAACTTGTGCCTTTTAATCAAAGGCTCCCTGTGGCTATTGGGTATGCTTAACTCTGACAGCTAATTTTGAGCCACTGTTGAGTCTAGCTAGGAGAAGAGATAAAAGGAGAATTTCAGGACAGTGTAACTGGAGAAGACTAGGGTAGAGGATATACTTGGAGGGGTAGAGGGGTCCTTCCATCTGATAAGAGACTTGAAAACTAGACTCTGCTTTTCCAGGAGGATGTTCTAAAATTTGGGCAGTTTCTCTCTACTCCTATGATCAGGAGGGTTCAGAATCGGATTCAGCCCATTGCCCTGATGATACTGACCACATGTAATTAATTGTCCAAATTCAACATCCCCTATATAGCCAATGGCTTCTAGAATCATAATCTTAAAAGAGTTAGAAGAGAACTTACAAGTCATGAAAATCTAAACTAGCTTTTCTGAGTGGTCATCTGGTCTCTGTTTGACCACCCCCAGCAATAGAGAATTAATATTAATAGTTGGCATTTATATAAATATATTTTGCACCAGATATATTTTGTTCATGTATGGAACTCTTCGAGAAGAAAATCCTTCCATCAATATAGGTACAAATTTTAGTGTGAGAGCTCTTCCTGGGACAATAAGAACTTGATTTGTCGAAGATTATGAAGCCAACAGATGTGACACTTTAATGCAGGTCTTCTTGAATTTCAAGGCCACTCCTCAGTTTATTACACTACAATACGCGAATAGAGGAAAGAACTCTGGACTGGGTTAAAATTCTACCTCAGAGGTTCAGTACCAGTGTGACCTTGGGCAAGTCACTTAACTTTTGGGGCCTAAGTTTCTTCATTGTAAAGACTATACAGCTTTTCATGTCTTTCTAACTCTAAGTCCATGATCCTGTGATAATTTTTCCCTACATAGATACATATATTATACATGATGTAAAATACATGTTATAATATATACCTTTATATACTACTTCAAGGTTTGAAAAATGTTTTCACATACAATATCTCATTTCAATTCTCGTAGCAAACTTGGTGGCTAGTTGAAATGCTTTTTAAATGTCATTTTATTTTATTTTTTCCTAATTACATATAAAGATAGTTTTAAGCAGTCATCTTTTTGTAAGCTTTTGAGTCCCACATTTTTCTCCCTCTTTCCTTTCCTTTTTCTCTTCCCCCTTCCTCATGACAGCAAGTTATATATAGGTTATTCATGTACAATCAAGTTACAAATGCTTTAATTCTCATTTTATTAAAGAAAATGAGACTCAGAAACCACTTTCCAGGGTTACAGAGGATAATTAATGAAAGATAGACAAGGCAAAGTTGGATTTGAATCTTGCTCTCTTTTCTCCAGGTCCAATATTCTACCCATGCACCCCTGCCCCATGACTAGTTTTCCTACCACCTTTTTGACCCCAGCAAGTTCCCTATCCTCTATTACACCATAGCGTCCAGTACCCTATCCTTTATAATTATTGTTGCTATCTTTCTCCTATATTAGTACCAATATTAGAGGCAGGGAAAGGTATATGTACAGAACATATTAAGGAAAACAATCTCCCTAGCTATATTTTGTCAAAAAATTCCATTTTTTTTTCTTTCATAGGCTACCCCATGGTGGAAAATTCTGCTTGGTTACTGATTTGGAAAACTGAGTGTGTCTTATCTAAAACCAGGAATAGGGATGTTGGCCAGAGAAGGACCATTACTTTCTTTGTCTTTTATTTCTTTTTAAAATTCTTCCATTGATTTCATTTATTTTCATAGTAAAAAAAAAACAAAAACAAAATCCAAATTATCATGTTGACCATGTCCAAAAACATGCCACTTAATCGTCACCTCTCTATCCAGATTTGCCTTTTTTTTGGAGAATAGAGTAAAAGTGCTATGAGGCCATAAATTCCTGAAGAGAAAAATTGAATGGAGAGTGGACTGAAGAAAACTAATAATAGAAAACTAGACTTTTAAAACTGGAAGGGATCCTAGAGATTATCTAGTCCAGCCTTTTCATATTATAGATGAGAAACTGAAACCCTAAGAGAGGAAGCCAACATTTTTAGTAAGATAAATTATTGCAGAGTAGATGTTGTTGAGACATGTCTGACTCTTCATGACCCTCTGAACCATAGTACACCAGGCCCCTCTATCTGCCCCTATCCAAGCTCATGTTCATTGTTTCCATAATACCATCTATCCATTTCATTCTCTGCTATCCCCTTCTCCTTTTGCCTTCAATCTTTTCCAACATCAGCGGTTTTTTCTAATGAGTTCCATCTTCTTATTATGTGACCAAAGTATTTAAGCTTCACTTTCAATATTTGTCCTTCCAATGAAGAGTAATGAAAATGAAATATGTCATATCTCTTTTTTCACCTTTGAGTCAGAGAAAAGCATTAGTTCTTGGATGTGGAAGGTCTCCCTGGGCATTCTCACAGTATCTTTATTCAGTACTTATTGACTCTGCTATTTGCCATTAGCACTGGAAAAACCTTCCAATCCATTCTGTTTTCTTTTTTTCCATCTGTAAAATGGGGTAATGTCCATTTGGGTAGATGTAAGAACCAACAGCTAAAAAGTGTTGAAGATCAGGATTTCATGCTGAGAAAGAACCATTGTCTACCCAAGGGCCTCATCAAGCCTTTCTTTTGCAGCTTCCTGACTACCCCATGTTTATTGTATTTATTATTTATTATTGTACATTATTTATTAGTGTACATTTCTGATAAGGCAGCATGGTATAATGGCTAGTGAACTGAAGCACAGTTAGAAAGACTTGAGTTCTCCTCTAACTTCTGCTGCATGCTGGATCTGCGGCCCTGGGCAAGTCACCAAATTTCTTCCTGCTTTCTGCAATTTTCTGAGATCATTAAGTTACCCCTTGTATTGTAGATCTTCATTAGCAAAGGGAGTTCCTTATACCACTGAAATCACAAATCTGATCCAAAACAAACCAAAAAGACAATGGTATGTATCAAGTGCCTTTGCTAGACTCTAAGGTCACTTAGATCATGACTTCCTCACTCTTAACTAAACTTTTTAATATTCTTTAAAATCTAATGTAATGATATATGTGTAGTAGTTGATTGATGAATTTTTTCTGAATTGAATTACTGAGGTGTGTCCAGTGGTATCATCTTTTCTTTTAACTCTTAAAAAAGGAGAGAAGCTTTCAGAGGAAGGATGCTTAACCTTCTTCCTTGCTTTTGCTTTTTAACCCTCTCTGGTAGGTGTATGTCTTAGCAGCTTCTTGTTCATTCACATATGACTCTTATGATCCCATGGGCCATATTTCACCAATACTGTCTGTGGGGTTTTCTTAGCAAGGGTACTGGAGTAGTTTGCTATTTTCTTCTCTAGGGGGCAAATAGAGGTTATGTGACATATCCAGGGTCACATTTGAATTCAGATAATTCTAGATCCAGTGTTCTATCCACTGAATCATCTAGCTGCTTCCATTGAGCAGCAACTACTCTACTCTTAAAAATTTATTTGGTGGGAAGCTAGATGGCACAGTGGATAAAGCACCAGCCCTGGAGTCAGGAGTACCTGGGTTCAAATCCGGTCTCAGACACTTAATAATTACCTAGATGTGTGGCCTTGGGCAAGCCACTTAATCCCATTTGCCTTTCAAAAACCTAAAACTAAACAAAACAAAACAAAAATTTATTTGGAAAATACTAGAAGGGATGAGGCATGGGAAAACTCTAAGGAGCTTGGATTTAAATGTTAAGACCAGACTGAATAAGAAGTGTTGAGAGCCTAGCCCAGTAGCCTCCACATGCCTTTATCCTATACAACCTGTCTCTCATGAGGATGGAGGGTAAAGTAAGACCTTAACCCTGTGCTATCTCCACATTCAACCCCCATACCCCAGCTCCATTTTGAAGTAGCAACATATTTCAAAAACGTCAGGGGAACATAGTAGCTGTGACCACCTCTCTAGATTTGGTTTCAGTGTGTATGAGGCCCCATCAAAGATCTCAAAGGCTAAGCTAATCTTGTCATGTCCTTCACCTCCAAGGCACCCCTGCCCTCAAGGTTCACTTATGGCATACGTTGCATTCATAGTTCTATTTTTTTTTTTTTCGCAAAGACTTTCTTGGTTCTATTCTAGATGCCTTACTAGATTGTGGAATTGAAAGAAGGAACCCATTCCATTTTTATTTTAATCATGAACCCTATTCTTCAGTAAATATGAACAGAAGGACAATCATGAGGGTATGCAATATACCTTAGAAGTAATTTGGAACTTGGTGACAACCAGCAAAGTACCAAGCTCCTAGCTGGAATTTGGGCAGATGGTTTTAGCCTAGAGCTACTTAGCTTTCAAGATTGTATTCCTAGGTTCCATCTAATGTGGACCAGTTGACCCTTCTCTGTTGTATAGCTATAATCTTGCACTACTGTTAGGAGTTCCTCATGTATCTGTACTCAATTAAAATGTCTAGGATATTTTGCAGATATTCAGAATTTCAGCCAATTTTTTTTAGGCATCAATACAGACCAGAATGTTTGCCTTAAGGTTCTTATGATTTAGGGGGTGGCTAGGTGGTGCAGTGGATAGAGCACCGGGCCTGGAGTCAGGAGTACCTGAGCTCAAATCCGGCCTCAGACACTTAATAATTACCTAGCCGTGTGGTCTTGGGCAAGTCACCTTAACCCCATTGCCTTGCAAAAAACTAAAAAAAAAAAAGATTATTTTTTATGATTTAGTTCAAATAAATAGATATTTTAAGTACTCTTGAGATAAGGAAGTTTCAAGGTTTTTAAAAGTTCAAGAGTTCCTATGCTCATAAAACTTACATTCTAATATTTGGATATGACATATAAATAATTATAATAAATGAAAATTGCATTAGAGATGCAAAAAAGATGCTGCAAGAGAGGAGAAAGATCATTATGGTGGAGGGGAGGTGGAATCATTGGAGGCTTCACAGAAGATATGATATCTGAACTAGGGCTTCAAGGGTGGATAGGGTATCAGAGAGGGTTAGAGGAGAAATTTCAGGTATAGGGAATTGAGTGAGCAAAAATACAAAAGGAGAAATGCTTGAATCCTATTTAGAAGCATGCAAAAAAAATCTATTTTATTATAGCAGTAAACTATGAAGGAGGGAGAGTGAAATAATGACAGAAGATATAAGATGGCATCAGATGGTAGAGGACCTTGAATGGCAGACCAAGAAGCTTGAATTTCAGTAGAGAATAGGCAGCCTTTAAATCATTTTTAGTAGAGTAATAGGTATGACCCACTATAAGGAACATGAATTTGGTAGCAGCATGAAAGATTGGAAGAGGTAGAGACTAAAGGTGAGAACATTCAGGAGAAGATTGTACAATATTATCAGGCATTTTATTTGCAAGATGACTAGCTGTAATTGAGGTATATAATTAGTGGTTATGAACTTGAGATTTTCCCTTATATGAAGTTGATTGGACCATTCAGCTATTAGCTACAAGTAGTAGGGGTATGTGGTTGGAACATTCGATCTAAGAGGTACCAATAGTGGAAGGCCTCCATGGTACTTAAATCTTGTAGCTTAAATGCTTCCTATAATCATCTTTTTAAAAATGCTATTTTATTTTCTTTTTTTTCAATTACATGGAAAGATAATTTTCAGCATTCATCTTTTTGAAAGCTTTTGAGTTCCACATTTTTCTCCCTCCCTTTCTTCCCACCCACCTCCCCATGACAGCAAGTAATCTGATATGGGTTATATATGTACAATCATGTTTAACATTTCCATATTAATCACATTGTGAAAGAAGAATTAGAACTTAAGGAACAAAAAACATGAGAAAGAGAAAAAATATATATAAAACAAGTTTTAAAAAAGGAAAAATAGCATGTTTTGGCCTGCATTCAGACTGACTGTGGATGACATTTTCCATCATACATTTTTTAGAATTTTCCTTGATAGCTGAAACAATAATATTGAAATATAGGTGTCAAGATGTACACCCTGAAATCTATCTATAGACCTCTGGTTAAGAACCTCTATTTTGGAGGGACTGTGGAATCAAACAACTTATGGTTGGGGGAAAGTTGTTTCTTTGTCACACTAAGAAGCAACATAAAATTAGAGAATATTTCCATTTTGTTTATTAGTCTCCTGTCTGGTTAGTCAGCATGCATGCATTTATTAAGTGCCTACTGTGGCCAGGCACTGTACTAAGCATTGGGGATTTAATTTAATTTAATTGGGGATTCCATGCTCTCGTGGAACTCAGGGAAAACAATATGCAAATAATTATGTACAAAAAAAAAGTTTGTGTATATACACAATGTGTGCATGCATGCACAATATACATATATCCATATCCATAAATATACAAGAAACAAATTACACAAATGAAATATATGTATATATCCATATGTGTTTATGGTTATGGAAGATTAAAAGGCCACCCCTAATTTTAAGGAACTCATAGTTTACTGGGGGGAGACAACATACAAATGACTTTGTAAAAAGAAGGATAAATTGGTGATGACATAAGAACTAAGGAGAATCTAGACATATATAAGATGGGCTTTTGCCCGGACTTGAAGGAAGTCAATAATAATCTTCTACTCTTCCCTGCTTGGTGAGTTAGGGAGAGTCCAACTTCTGAAATATATAAATAAAGGAAAGAATGAACAGATGAGTAAATAAATTAAGAGGGTCATCATTCAATGTAATCAACAGTGCAAGGAAAACCAACTCAAACATCTGTACTTTTCTAACCACATTTCTGCCAATCACACTGCCATGCCAAAATCCTATCCCAAACATACAAGAGGAGTTGTTGTTAAGGTGTGTTCAACTCTTGGTGATCCTGTTTGGGATTTTCTAGGCAAAGATACCAGAGTGGGTTGATTGTTTCCTATTCCAGTTCATTTTACAGATTAGGAAACTGAGGCAAGAAGGGTTAAGTGTCTTGCCCAGGATTGCAGAGTTAGTAAGTGTCTGAGGCCAGACATGAACTCATGAAGATGTTTTCCTGACTTTGGACCCAGTACTTCACCATCTGTCTTCAAAGATGATCTATCAAGTAAAATTTGAGTGTAAAACCCCTTTGAATTTTGGCACTGGAAATGAGATTCTATGGCTTTTGGTATTATATTCCTCCTGTTTTAGAAAACTAAGATGACATAGCAGAATGATCTTAGTTGTGTCTGAGGCTGAATTTGGACCCGGGTGCTCCTGGCTCAAGGGCCAATGCTCTGTCCACCACCCAGCCACCCCTACTATTATTACTATTTTATTTTATTTTGGGTCTTTTTTTTTCTTCTTTTTGGTTTTTGCAGGGCAGTGGGGATCAGGTGGCTTGCATGCCACATGGCTGGGTGATCGTTGGGTCTATGGGGCTGGATGTAGGCTCAGGTGCTCGTGGCTCCAGGGCTGGTGCTTTGTTCGTTGTGCTACAATTATTACTATTTTTTTATTTTAATTTTTTTCTCTCCCCTTTATCACTCAAGCAATTCTATATTCATGGGGGGAGGGGGTATTTCATTTACTCTTAAACAAGAATATTTTATTAATGTAAGAAAACATTTGTACAAAATGAGAATAAAAAATTTAAAAAAAGAAAAAGAAAACTAAGATAGAGAACAGATATCTCTGTTTTTTAAGAGAACTCATGCATTTCAGAATAATTAGAAGTTTGAAATGAAAGTGATTATACATATTGAGTCTGAACTATTGTATCTTGGGCAAGCCAATGAGTTTCTGAAATTGGTTTTGTTTTGAGTATACAGTATTTGAGTTAAAATTAATGTTGCCTTAGGAGACTTATGGGGAGAATTGAGAAGAAATACAGATAAAGATACAATATGATTACTTTTTCCACTACCAGGGCACCCAAATTTGATGCCATCAGGACTAAAGACCTCCCAGTAAGGAGTGCTTGCAGATCTCCTTAGTGTGTTCACCCTTCTTCCTGTGCAGAACAGTAAAATCCATCTAATCTATCCAAAGGGTAGCTCAAGAAACCCTATTGCTTCTGATCCTGGGTCTCATTACTACTAATGATGGAAAATTCAGTTTCAGAAGCACATGCTCTCAGGCTCTGGGAGGTTAAGCTTTTTTTCTGGTCATAGAATTCAGTCTGTAGCAATTTTGGTCAAGGCTCCATTTTTTAACCTGCAATTTGGACTGAACCTAAGATGGCGTTTTTACTCTTTCTTCAACAGAATTACATAGCTAATGTTGAACATGGGTTCTTCCTGACTTCGGGTACATTGCAATCTTTACTCCTCACTGACTACTTTGGACAGTCTCCTATTAATGAATATTCAGTGAGTTTTCCTTTTGAAAGGACAGTGTTGATGATTATAAATCATTATGGACAACTAGAAACAAATCCTTTATATATTTTGGATTTCTATTGAAAATTGTTTCCCCCATGACCTTCCTATAAGGTAGGTGGGAGGCAGTCATTTCCATTTCCATTTATTGGAATATGAAAATAGAGTTGGATGACCATTTTCATCTGAGACTGCATTTCTAATGATTCAAACCCTACCTTAACCACTTATTAACTGTATGACCCAGGGCAAGGCACTAAAGCTTGCCTGGCCTCAGTTTTCTCAACTGTAAAATGGAAGTTATAATAGCCTCCATCTCAGAGAGTTCTGAGGATTAAATGAGATAATAAATGAAAAACACTTTTGTAAGCCTTTAAAAGCACTATATAATAATATATGTATGTATATATATGCATAAGATTATACATACTATATATACATACATGTATACATATATATATACATATACATATATACATACACATATAAAGTGCCAATGTATCTAGTGGTAGTAGTAATAGTAGTAGGCAGTAATAGGAATTGGTACCATTGAAACTTAAACCCTGGATTCTTGATTTCTAGTTAGGAGTATAATATCTTTACATAGTATGAAGTAATTCTATTCCTTCAGTGGCACAAAAAGATATGGATTTAATATCCATCATTCTCTAGAAAAGTCACATGTGGTTGACAAATCAAGTGACTCTGTATTATTCAAAGCCGTTCAGTTCAACAAGCATTCATTGGATACATGCTATGACCATTGCACAATTCTAGTCATTGAGAGTAGAGCAAAGATGAAACGATCTTAGCCCATAAGGAATTTACCTTCTTGGTTGGAGTTATGTTCACAGGAAAAATAAATACAAGATAATTTGAAGGAAGAGAGTTCATTAACAACAGAAGGGGGTGGTGAGTTTGACATGTGGAGACCTAGCCTTTGCTAATGCTGGTAAACTATAAACCATAAGTTATGGAACATTGGACTCTGGGTCAGGAATTTGCATCTCTAAAATGATGATTCCATGCTCTTGAGTCCACACTTAAGTGAACAAGTCACTCAACTGATATCCTTACTGTCTGTCTTCTTTTATTCCTTGAGAATAATATCATTATCTCATTTTGCAACTTTTGCTATTACAAGAGTATATTGAAAGCAATTTAAATTCCTGGGAGAAAAGTACGAGGGAGATAGGCTAAGGGTTCACTTAGAGACTGCACCAGTCAATCTGGCAGAGTTGGTACAGACACAGACACCACTTCTGTCATCTCAGCATAGAGAGCAGACCAGGCATGGCACCAGAGCCCTATTATCCTGAACAGAATGTCAGCTTTGGCCCATATGGCAACCCCAGCAGGTCATTTGGCCCAGTAAGGCAATGTTCCAAAGACAGGCTTGAATCTCTTGGCATCTCATTCATACCTTGGAGTTTCAAGCTCATTATCTAGATTCACCCAGTTGCTTGGAATGTCCATGGGGGATGGGGGTGATAGTGAAGAAGTATCCTGATTTGTCTTGAAATATGGGGAGAAAGATAGAGAGAACGGGGAGAGAGAGAGAGAGAGAGAGAGAGAGAGAGAGAGAGAGAGAGAATTTAATTCCTGTAGTCAATAAATAACCTTGAAAGACCTTCTGTCCTTCACAGAGAAAGAAGCAGATAAATCTGTTTTCACTTCTGTCACAGTATGTATTGTGTCCTTATTGGGGGGGGGGGGAGATTACATCTGCTTCTTAATGCTTATATTCATATAAAACCAACCCTAAGTCCTGAGATCTCCCTAGAAATGAATTTGTTTTTTCTCCTTCCCTAATAGGAAGTGCTTTTCAAATGATAAGGCCATCTTAGATGAGGACCATCCTTTCATTAGTTTCCCACATTATTTTCACTTTAAATCAAATTTCATTTTCAGGACACTTTAGCTTCAACACGTTTTCTGACCTGAATTTGGGAGGACAGGCAGAAACTTGTATGAGCCATGTCATTTGTGTGTTGGGTGTGTGTGTACGTGTGTGTGTGTGTGTGTGTGTGTGTGTGTGTGTGTGTGTGTGTGTGTGTGTTTGTGTGTGTATGTTCTCTCTGGAGTTGTTCAGAGTTTTTTAGCTCCTTGGGTCCTCTGGAGTTTATATTCATTTTAGAGAGGACTAGTCGAATCTTGCCTGGATCATTTAAATTCAAACTTGTTCTCCAATGAGTCACTGACAGTTTTGCTTTAAGGACTGATAATTCTAATGTGTAGGTGTTTTGCTTTAAGAAAATCCAGGATACAAAAATCTAGGGAGTAGGGTAGGTTTATTCACTTTACCAATGGATTCTTCAATTTAAGTAAATTTTATTCAGATCCTTTGTTTTTACATCACCTGAATACTCCCTTATACCCCTTCCATATAACAAAGAATATTTTGCAGTTCCTTTAAATATGCAACTTCTATAATTTCTTTAAAATATGAGTTAAGAAAAATTCAGTTTATACACAACTTTTGTGAAACCCGTTCATTACAAAAACAATGTAGAAACTGGGCCAGACCCATGAAATAAGCAAAGTTTTTCCTAACAGACCTTCACCTACAGCATGGATTCTGCATTTAGAGTTCATGAACCCCATTAAGCAGTTCATAAATAGATTAAGGGAGTACCTGGATCTTGCATTTATATATACATATATATATATATATATATATATATATATATATATATATATATATATATGTTTTCACCAACCTTTATATCACTACACATTTTATTTTATTAATTTAAAAACATTATTCTGAGTGGTTCAGTGGACCACTAAACAGGTTTAGATCCCGTGATACCAAAATAGATAAGAATCTCTGTTCTATAGTATTTTTCCTTCCACATTTTTTATGGCATCCAGTATCCTCATCTTCCTCTGATCTTTCAAACCCTTTCAGAATGAACTATCAAAAAAGTTTTCCCTCTTATTCCTCTTGTTTGGTGATTTTTTTTACAATCTAATCTTATGTACTTTGCCCTTCTCTTAATCACTTATATTCTAAAGTGTCATATTTATCTGTGTACAGTTTTAGCTTTCCTAGAAGTTGGTAAAAAAAAAGCTACCCCCTTGAGGGTAGCTACCTCTCAGAATTTTCCTCCTGTACTGGGGGAAAATTGCAAATAAACATTGATACCTCAACTGAGATGTGCCTTAATTATGCCAACTTTCCAGGGATATTATTATTTTAACAAAGGAAAAGAATTTTATATCAAAGAAATGAATCTCAATTCCAAAAATTTACTAATATCTGGGAGAGTTGGCTGGCTCTATTTGGCCAGAACCCAGAAATCACAACTCTTTAGACATCTGATGTCTCAAAAGACTGACTTTAGCCCCACATATGTTGCTGCTTTGGGCTTTGTTGTCTTGGAAAGTCTAGAAAAGGGAAAGGCACCTCAGAAGGGGTGGCAAGAAATAGCTTGTGTTTTCCTTTTGTTGCCTTTTGGTTTGGGGCAAATGAGCAATTTATTGATTTGTATGTGTTATGTTGGGTACATCGATTCAACAAATATTTGTTAAAAGCCTACCACTGGCAAATCTTGGTGCAAAAGTGTTTTAAAAAAATACTCAAAGATAAATAAGGTTTTCTGACTCAGTCTCAATTCAGGAAAATAAAGTATACTTTTAAGGAGGCTTTGCCACAACAGCAGCAAAATCCTTTGTCTGAGCAGGCTTACTTTCCTGATTTTGGGTTTGCATGAAGAACTTTGATCAACACAGTGACCAACAGTTACTCCATAGGGACTGGTCATGAGGCATGCTACCATCTCCTAAAAGAAATAATTGATTCAGGGTACAGGATGAGGCATCTATTTTATTGGATAAGGTCAATGCTGGGATTTGTTTTGCTTGACCATATATATTTGTTACAGGGGTTTTGTTTTTCCTTTTTTTATCTCTAAGGAAAAGGGATTTGAGGGGAAGAAAAATCAATTTTTGTTAATTTGAAAAATAGAATGAAATATGTGGTCATTGAATTTGTCAGTCAAATAGGCAAAGGGTGGCCCTTAATTTTTTTCTAAATACTATACTGAGGAAATTCTTCAAATTATAGTAAGATATAGCTTCCAAAATTGAAAAGAAACAATAAATATACCAGTACTGATTCTTTAAATACTTGCTCTTAAATAGAGCAAAAATACTTATGGTGCTGCTCTGTACCATGCTAGACCAGGTACCTAATTGAATGGAAGGTACAGTTAGGTTATTAAGGATGCAAAAGTGAGGCTAAAATTCAGTTAACATTGACTAGAGATCAACCAGTGTTCTGATGAGTGAAAGAGGCTTATCTTTTGTCTGAGGCAATATCAGGGTCCTGTTTGAAATCATCAGTCACCAGAATTCATTCAAGTTTGAAATAGGGTCATCACATTAAGATATGCAGAGTATATGATCAAGAGAAGGGTTACTGATGCTTCTTATAGCCTAATGTCTCTGCACTGCCCTCCAGGTATGTCTCCTCATCCCAGGGAGCCACAGTTGTGTTATCAGAGGCAGCAGGAAATTTATGCAAGAGCTATAAGGGATACAGTACCTTATCACCATGGACTTTTTCATTTGGAGGAGCAGGAAAGATCTAGAGACAGGACAGTAAGAGAGGTTCAAATAGAGATGTCTTATTTGTCTTTGTATATCTCCCTCAGCACCTGCACATACATAGCAGATGCCTAATCAATATTTGTCGAATTAAATTATTGAATGGGAGTTTAAAGAATGTAGATTAAAATACTGATGGTGCACTGCAGTTCCTTCTGGCATATATAATCCTGTATGAGCATTGTGGCTATTCACAACTAGTGATTCTCAAAACCACATATTTTATAGTGGATAGAGAACCTTAATGATATCAAGGTGCTTCTTTCAGTATCCAGAGGCTATAACTGACCTGGGGGATATCTAGGACTTTGTGGGTAGGCAGTAAGAAACCATTTATAAGCATGGGAGGAGATTTGCAAATGCACTACAGATATTTTGGAAAGCCTCCAGGGTGCCATGATGGAAATTGTGTTGGGTTTGGGAGTATGGAGACCTAGATGCAAGTTATAACTACTAAGTCTTCTCATTGTGTTGCCATGGGCAAGTCATTTAATTTTCCTGAGCATCATTTTTCTGTAAAATGAGGATAATTTATATTTCCATATAAAATAAGAAAATGTATCTGAAACTTTAAAGCACATGTATCAATTGTTAATAATTTTACCAATATAATTATTACTAGTACTATTATTGATATAACAGATAAACTTATATAGCATTAAATTTGTTATTAATAATAAAATATTTTGACATCATGGATATGTTGTTTTTATCTTAAATCACCTTGTAAACATGCACTGGTTGGCTGATCCAGGACAAGTCCCTTAACCTGTTGGTGCCACAGGTTAGCCCTTTAAGATTACAGATTGCAAAGCTGGTCTTCATTTGTGCTTGTAGAAGGAATTTTCTTATCCCAGTGAAAGCACAAGTCTAGGTATCTCTCATCCCTCTTTTCCCCAAATACTATCTCTATAAATGTGAGTTGTTATTTATGATAGCTGGAGCATCCCAGAAGAGACTAGAAGGTGAGACCATCCATATATAGTTGATCCAAAACATAAATTTCCTATGACAAACTGTTGTCTTTTTCTATCTTCTGATAAGAATCTGCGTGATATAGCAAAGTGGTCTACAGAATGATGTCCCATCCCCCTAGGAGGCCTTGATTTGACTCCAAGAGGAATAAGATCAGCAAATTAGAGACTGAGATGAACAACAGCCCTCATCATACCTTCCCCAGGATAGCGTACTCCTTTGCACCCATATTCTGCTCACAGATCACCTTTGTTATTGTAACAGGAACCTTCATCTGGCCCTGCATTCAGGGGATGTGGTTGGTTAGTGCCCCCACCATTTTTATTTTTTATGGGGACATGGTTGTTTCCTCAGGATAAGCAAGCATAGGTTTGTTGCAATCTATGTTCTAGCTTTCATTAAATTATTTAATACCACCATTTCTAATCTGAATTTCTCCATTAATCAAGAATAACACCATTTTTTTCCAATTAATATGCAACTTCAGTCCCACCATTACTTATCCCTCTCATACCCATATCTATTCACCACAGCAACTTCGATAGTTCAAAATCTTATCAAATTTTGTATAGAATTTTTCAGAATCCTGCTGCTTGCTCTACATAGCTCATCTCTATATTCCATTCCAGCTTCCATCTTGTGATTTTCCTAAGAACAGATTTGACTATAATGCTATTCTAGCTCAATAAAATGCTACTCTAGGTCCAAATATTATTTCACTTTTATCTTATTATTTTTAATTCCCTTTTGATGGAAGCTTTATAATGTGTTTAATTCCTTAGTTACAGTAGTATATGGATGTATTTTATAAAAAAATAAATTTGCATATATTAGGAAGTTATGCTCAAAAAATTTTTTTTGGTTGGAATATTTGAACTGAAAAGTTTGTAGACCATTGACTGGAATTTTGGATTGTGAGGGTTGAGATTCTGATAACTTCTATCTGATAACTTCTATCAGACCTGGACAAATCACTTAACCTTTCATTGATGAAGTATCTGCCCTCAGGATGCTTATATTCTACTAGCAAAAACATGCAATCATTGAAATATATAAAATATATAGCAAATAAATTTCTAGGTGGGAGGGGAGGCACTAGCAGTTGGGGGGGATCAGAAAGGCTCTCATTTGGTAGTGGCATTTCATCAGAGTTTTGAAGGAGATGTGGCCAACTTGGTTGGGCTAAAGAGTACATGTAAGATAATAAAGTATAATAAATAATGAAAAATGATCCTATGTTTAGAGAACATCTTACAAGGGACTTATAGCTACCTAAGAGTGGCAACATTTGGCAAGAAAACCCAATTCTTTCCCTGCCAGGGAAACCTATCATGAATGGATATAAGGTATGCTCTTGGGTTTGGATTTTTCTCCTTTCTATACTTTGGTTTTTTTTTTCTTTATGAAACACTAGGACACAGTGTAGAAATAAGATGTGACTGCCCATGCTGGACTGTTTCCTCACCACGACCACAGAACTTTCATGGCTAGTGTTTATGGGGACATAGGAAGAATCTGCAATGAGTTTGGACAGAGAATGTTTTCCCCTTAATGCTCAAAACTTAAAAAGTTAAATGCTTAACCTCTCAGAATCATGATAGGTGATGCTTCAATATCAGTTTTATTATAAAATGGACATAATCATTGTACCTTCTATTATTTCCTTCAGAAATAATATGTTCCAATGGAAAAAATCAGTATCAGTTTTATTACAAAATGAGAATAATAATAGAGCTTATTATTTCCTACAGAAAAACATTTTCCAATGGGAAAAATCAGTCTCAGTTTTACTGTAAAATGGAAGCAGTAATAATAGCATGTATCCTCTCAGGGGTGTTGTGAGGATTAAATGAGATCATATATGTAAAGCGTTTTTCAAACTCCAGAATACCATATAAATATTTGTTGTTATTGTTCAGTTGTTAAGTCATGTCCAACTCTTCATGACTTCAATTGGGATTTTCTTGGCAAATATACTCTGGTCATTTGACACTTCCTTCTCCAGTTAATTTTACACATGAGGAAACTGAGATAAACAGGGTTGAGGTGACTTGCCCAGGGTCATACAGCTAGAAGTATCTGAAATTGGATTTGAACTCATGAAGATTGAGTCTTCTCTCTGTGCCACCCAGCTGCCCTCAAAGAATGTTAGCTATTGTTATTATTATTGTTATTCTTCAAAGAGCCTATTGTTCAGGGCTTCTGAAATTCTCAAAAGTGAACCTATTCTATCTCTTAACAGGTTTCCCTGATTTTTTTCCCATCACAGCCATTGCAGCCTCTGAAGAGATATATTGAACTATTTTGGAAGAGAATCAAGGTCAAAGAAATAAGGGCCCACAGAGAAAGGAGGGAGGGGAGGGGAAGGGAGAGAAAAAGAGGGGAAGGGGAAAGGAGAGAGAGATGGGGAAAGAGAGAGAGAGACAGACAGAGAGATGAGAGACATAGAGAGAGATGAGAGAGAGAGAGAAAAGAAAGGCAGAGAGATGAGACATAGAGAGAGATGAGAGAGAAAAAGAAAGGCAGAGAGAGATGTGTGAGAGAGAAGCAGAGAAATAGAGATGAGAGAGAAAGAGAAAAAAGAAAGGCAGAGAGATGAGAGAGACTGAAAGAAAAAAAGAAAAGTGAGAAAGACAGAGAGTAAGAGAGAAAAAGAAACAGAGGAAGGATAGGCAGAGGTAGTGAGACAGAAAGAGAGAGAGAGAGAGAGAGAGAGAGAGAGAGAGAGAGAGAGAGAGAGAGAGAGAGAGAGAGAGACAGAGAGACAGAGAGACAGAGAGACAGAAACAGAGACAGAGAGAGACAGAGAGATAGAAAGATGACTTTGTGCTGTGACCGACAGGAAACATTGGTTCTGTGGGGAAGAATGTGGTTGTTGTGGGGGGTAGGGAGGGTTGTAATTTGAAGAGAAATCACTTTATGCAGTGTCAGAGGAATGAATTACAGGAAATGATAGCTCACTAGGCAGTTCGCCTCTCTCCTATGAGTCAGCAATGACTCAGTCTTCAACCTTGATGTTAGGGTCACCACTGCTGAAAAGACATCCTTTCCAGGAAGGTGCAGGTATCCAGTTGGACTCTCTGTAGGACAGCAGGTTCATGTCTACATGATATCAATAGATTCCTGGGAAAAATACTGTGGTACTTAACTTGTTTATTTTTCCCTAAGACTCTAGGACCAAACATTATTTCATCTTTATCTCATTATTTAAAATTTATGTTTTTTGGGGAAACTTTATAATGTATTTTAATTATGTTTCAACAGTATCTGTATATACTTTATACTTAGAGAGGTTTGTTCCTTGATAAAACACTAGCACACAGGAGAAAAATAGAATGTAGCTTATAGTACATATGATGACCCATAATGAGCTTCTTCCTCATGCTATCAAAGAGTTTTTCCTAACTAGCAGATAATTGCAAAGGTTTTTTTTTTCAGTTTTTAATCTCAGTGTATCAAAAAAAACACAGCATAAAGATTTACTCTTTTTTCCCCCCTTTCTTCCATCAATACTTGAGAAGGTCTTAGTTCTGGTGCCCTAACATAATTAAATCATCACCAGAGCATATTTACATAATGCTTCATCTTTTCAAAAGGCCATATAAATTTGATAACTCCTTGTGAGGAAGGCAAGGATGGAAGAACTTATCTCAGTAAAAGTAAAAGACCTTCACTAGTCATTTTGATCAAACCATTAGACTCATGCAGTATTATAAACTTAGATTAGCCCCAGAGCAGTGCAGTGATTTTTGCTTTCCCTAGATGAAGCCAAAACCCTCCTCAGACCCTAAAGGCAAGACTGAGTAAGCTTTCCTAGCAAATAAACCATTTTAGAGAATTGTCATGAAAGATTCTGGGCTCCCCCAATACAAAACTGCTCAACCACCATTTAAGGGCTGAGCTGGTTCTTTACCAAAGACCTCCATCCTGGGACTGGGTATGGCCTTTTATCTCTCAACTAGGTGGCAAAATGGATAAAACACTGGACCTTGGAGTCAAGAAGAGTCAAGTTCAAATCCAGTCTCAGATACCTGGCTAGCTATATGATTCTGGGTAATTTATTTACCATGTTTGCCTCAGTTTCATCAACTACAAAATAATAGCACCTCTCTCCTATAGGGTTTTTATGAAGATTAAATAAGATAATATTAGAAAAGGCTTACCACAGTACCTAGCAGAGTAGGAATTTTCATAATGTCTTCAACATTACTCATACTCAGCCTTAAGGTGCACAAAACTGTTTGAAGAGGATCTTGGAGTAAGAGGGTCTTTATTTAATTCCTACCTCTCTGATTCACTTCCAGTGTAACCCTTGGGCAAGCAGCTTCGTCCTCTGGAACTCAGTTTACTAATCTATCAAATGAGGAGAGAGAGGCCTAGATGTTGCTACCAAGGTCCCCTTTAGTTCTCCTTACAGAAGATTCAGGTACACATTTATATAAGAGAGGTAGATACCTAGATAGACAAATTAGGAGCCACCTGTCTTTTTTGACTCAGTTTGACTTAACTCTAACTTAACATTCTAAGTAGGATTTTTCAGAGACTATCATCTTCATTTTATTAATTTTGTATTTAAAATATATTAAAAACAGTTTAATATATAAGTAATATGTCACAGTATATATAATATAATTATAGAACACATATACATAAATATATATTTCTATTATATAAACATAAAATAAAATATTTATTTTCTGCAACCCTAGAATTCCTCCAGCATATGAATTTTATATTTGATATACTAAATTTCACTATGTTTAAAATAATTATTTTATATTTAAAATATATTGAAATATTTTGATGGCTGAATATTCATTTTATATTTAAATATATATTATTAAAATACCTTAATATATTTATTTATATAAAAATGTATCTTTATATTTAAAATAAATTTATTTTTATGTTTTCCCTTCTTGTGTCTCTCCCCCCAGCACTTATACTCTTTGCTCAGATTAAGTTCTCTCTTTAAGGTCTCTGTCATGTTATATAAGTAAAATTCTCTTTGTGTACACATTATATTCAGATTCTGGACTGGACTGAATTCAAGTTCTGCACAGTATTGTTTCCCTAACCTTTCACTTACAGACATCTCCGGTCTAGTTTTCTCCTTTTCTTGGTCTTTGCCAATCTTTGCCCACCTTCTCAAGTCTTCCTAAATCTCTATTCTTGGAGTAGACCCAAATAATCATCTTGATTTCTGACCTTCCCTGCCCACCCCCACTCCCACTCCCACTCCCACTCCCATCCAGTTTTTCTAAAGCACTTTCCTATTTATTTTCATCCCTTTCTTCCATTTAGCAAAAACTTTTGGAGGCTAGCCTTTCATCTGGGCTCCAGTATATTCATTCCAGTATTGTTCTCTCTTTACAATATAGCACTCCCCAAACTCACATTTACATGTATGATTATTATAAGGATCATGTAAGGAGCAATTTTGTTGCCTCTGGCCAAGAGGTTTGGAATGATCTCATGCCTTCATTTTGGCCTCTCAGCAGGGAGAAAATCCAGGTGTTTTTTTTAATAGTAGCTGGCAGTCCAATTTGGCAGAATAATTTGAGCAAAGTAGGGCTTTTGGAATTTTGCATATGTACCCATCCTTCCCATTGAGAGTTATCAAAAATAGAGCAGGGGCCCTTGGGTTTCTGTTGCTGTTTGGTTTTTAAAGTTAATTAAGCTTTAATAACATCCTCCAGGGTAAACATTTTTCACTTGGTGAATTGTAATCTCAAGGGCCTTAGGGGAAATGTGGGTCAGCCCCTGCCCAATACATGCTTCCCCTCTCTAACATTCCCAGCAGGTCATTCAACCTCATGCTGTAAAAGGAGAAAATAAATCCACAATAAATTAATTAATTAGTTTCTATGGAAAAAGCACAGGATCTTGTGTTGAAGACCTGCATTTAAATCTCTCTTCTACATCTTACAACCTGCTTCAGACACCTAATGTCTCTGGTGTCTCATTTTCTCTATCAAGAAAAAAAAATAAAGTGAAGAAGGTTTGTTCTAGTTTTCAATCTATGATCCTGTATAATTTGCTATGTATCCTTGAACAAGTAGCTTACTCTCTCAGGGACTCAGTTTCCTCATATGAAAATGAAGGAACCAGAAGAGATGATCTCAAAGCTTGGAGTCCTAATATTATAAGATGCCAGTTCTATTTAGTATATTTTAGTATGGCATATATCCAAGGACTTTCATTAAAAAATATTTATATTTAGATGATCTTCCTATCAACTCATTTATCTAATCTTTATCATCCTGTTTTTATTTGTTTTTGCAAGGCAATGGGGTTAAGTGACATGCCTAAGTTCACATAACTAGGTGGTAATACATTATTAAATATCTGAGGTTGGATTTGAACTCAGGTCCTCCAGACTCCAGGGTTAGTGCTCTATCTACTGTGTCACCTAGCTGCTCCTTCTATTACCCGTTTCCACCTACATCGTACAGGGAACTATTTTTTTTTTAATCTCACCTGTACCTATACTCAAGCCCATCTATTTCATGACTGCCATATTTTGTTACTTCCAAATCCAGGATAATCAAAGCAAAACAACAACAAAAACTATTCACAAACTTTGGGTTTAAACTCCTCATTATGCTTACAGCATCAGTATAGCATCATCTCTAGCCAATAGGTTACTAGGGTGATAGCTATCATTATCTCTCTGGATATCTGTAAGGGCAGTTTAGGCATTTTATGGGATGGAGGGAAATTCTGTATTGGATGCTTTTCAGGGGAGTTGGAGGAAGGGAAAGAAATTGCAGTTTAATTAAAATTCTAATCCCAACTTTCACTGTCTTCTTGCCAAGTCAGCAGCCTGCATTTCTGTCTGTGGTTCTTGTGACTTTACTGTGATGACATACATAGTTACCTCAAAAAGAAAAAAAAAAAGCCTGTGAATTTGCCTAAAAAATTCGCAAACATCCATACGCTTCCCAGATGCTAAATTTAATCAGTTCTGGAATGCTGCCACCTTCTCCCTGTGTTTGTAAAGGTGCCTCATCCAGAGCTGCCAGCCTTTATGGGGAGGGAAAGAGGGGGGATGAAACTGAGCTGATTACAAATGAGAACAGTTTTATCACAGCACAGAAATCTTTTCAACCTGTTTCTGTTTTGCAGGTAGCTAACCAGGATTTCTGAGGAGGCATTGCTCTTTTTTTCTCCCCCTTGGCCAACCATGAGGCCCCCCCTGCTTTGTGCATATATACTGTTAATAACCATCTCCCAGTTGAGGGCAGTCAGCTTTCCTGAGGATGATGAACCTATCAATACTGTTGATTACCACTGTAAGTATGCCATAGAATGATTTCTTTTTTTCAAGAGAAAGAGGTACTTTGTTTCGCAATTCCTCGGCATGCTTTGTAGAGATAGGCATTTTTATTTACTTTTTTAAAAGGCATTTTGAATTTTGAATTTATCCCTGATAATTTCTTAGATTTTTCTTTTCTTTTTTTTTTAAACCACAAAATCAGACAGTTTGTTCAGGTGTTCTTTTATAAAGCAATCAGAAATAAATTGTGTAATTTTGGTTTATAAAAAAAGACCATTTGCTGACATTTCTCATATTTTATTCATTTACATTCAGGACGTTACCAGAGGAATTTAGTTAAAACCCTTCTACAACTAGTATATACAGCTAATCAATGCTGTCTATTGATCCTCCAACTCCATAATCCTGACTGATGGTGTAGGCCATTTTTACTTGCAGATTCAAGGCAATATCCAGTTTTTAGAGGACGCCCTTCAGGCAATGAATCTCAACACAGGCTGGACTTTCAGCTGATGTTGAAAATTCGAGACACACTTTATATTGCTGGCAGGTAATTTTCCTCTCATTGGTTTATTAGATTAAAATTCTTTTCTCTGGTGGTGCATGCTTTAATGCATCTAGTTCATGAAAAAGCAATACGTAGATAGTGATCAAAAATCAGAAGTAGACAAGAAAAAAGGGTGGAAAACTAAGCTATCCAGAAAATTCCCAGAGTTCTATAGCAGGGACAACATCCAGAGACAAAGTATTCATCAGCACTTTGTTACTATAGTCATTAAGGTCTCACACTTGACTGTTTTTTGTTTTTTTCCTTAAAAGTCTTGAGAATAGCTGGGAAATAATTCTTCCTTGTTTCTTAACTTGGAATGAACCAACCAAATATCATAAGTATGTTTAGCCTTATACTCTGAACCACCATAACAGTACCTTTCCCTGACTAATGAAACTAATCAAAAGCATCTTACTAATGAAAATATGACCTTTGTTGACAAATTTTTTTCAGAGGGTAAGCAATCACTAAAGCTTTTGCAACATATTAGAGAGACATATTTGTTAAAAAAATAAGATAAGTTTCTTATTTTTATGCCTTCTGATAACATGGTCTACTTCCTTATTTCCAACAGGGATCAAGTTTATACTGTAAATTTAAATGAAATTCCCAAAGCAGAAGTGATACCAAGCAAGGTAAGCAGATTTTTTATAGTGAAACTGATTTAAATTTATTCATCTCACCCCCCCCATACATCCTCCCTCTCTAAGAAAATATTTTCAAGGTTAAAAATAATCTATTTTTTTATTTTATTGAAACAGAAATTGACATGGAGATCAAGGCAACAGGATCGAGAAAACTGTGCTATGAAAGGCAAACACAAAGTGAGTTCAGCTGTGGAAAACTTGGAGTAGTTCAAGTTTTTAGAAGCATATGTTGTCAGAAAGCCATGTGAAAAACCTATTGTTAATGTGTAACTTGATTTTTTTTTTTAGGATGAGTGCCACAACTTTATTAAAGTTTTTGTTCCAAGAAACGATGAGATGGTTTTTGTCTGTGGCACAAATGCATTTAATCCCATGTGCAGATACTATAGGGTAAGTACATTAGATATGATGTGATTTGTCTGTTATTGTTATAGGCTCTTAAACTTTACTATTTCAGTGTCAGAGTTGAGTTTTCTAGTGTGTACCCTAGCGGCTTGTTTTCTCTCTAATGCTATGGAAGAATAGAGACAGGCAGTATTTGTCATATAGAATTACAACAGAAGTCAAACACAGTTGCCTTCACACTGGTACACAGAACAGATGTGATGTCTGCTCTTTATTCTTCTTCTGCAGTTGAATACCTTAGAGTATGATGGGGAAGAAATTAGTGGCTTGGCAAGGTGCCCGTTTGATGCCAGACAAACCAATGTTGCCCTCTTTGCTGGTAAGATCTTTTCTAGTCATGATTCCAAATGACAGTTGACATTAAAAGGGATCAAAGATTTTTATAGGAAAGCTGAGAGTCACTTGGATAACTTCTTTGACACAAGTGTGCTGAAAGTCAAATCTTTAAATAGGTTTCCCAAAAACAATAACGGAAAGAGAAATCCTTTCAATGAAAGTTATAGTAATTCTTAAAGAGAAGAGGCTATTTAGGTGATAACAAATGGTTTGTATTATAATGGAAAGACTGTTCTATGTGGAGCTGGGAGGTCTTATTTCAAATCCTAGATCTGCCATTTAATTAGCTATATGAACTTTGAAAAGTAATTCTCTTAACTATGCTTCCTCTGATGTGATTTGGTGAATAGATTTGCTAGATTTACATGCCAGATTTGAATTCAATAAGTCTGAATTTGGATCTGATTTCTGACCTTTTGTAGCTGTGTGTGTTCATGGACAACTCATTTAACTTCTCTGAATCTATTTCCACATCTATAAAATGGACATAATAATACTGTCAGGACTTACATCATGAGAGGCAGCAAATATAGTGACCAAAAGAATCCAGCCAGGAAGACTGAATTCAAGTTTTCTCTTTGATGTATATTAGATGACTTTAAGTTATGGAGGAGCTGTTGATTTGCATCTGTTGGGGGAGTTCCTCCCCCCACCATGATTTTTCCACATATAATTCTTATAAAAGCAAACAACAACAAACCTCTACCTCCCAACAATTGTTGGGAAGTTTAAATGAGATAATACATATAAACTGTTTGCAAATGTCAAATCCCTAAGTAAATGTTAGTTATTAGTATTTGCCCTGATTTTCTCAAAGGATTTTTGTGTGTATAAACATAAATTTATAGCTTAGAAACCATCTGAGCCATTCCCTGTTTTCAGATGTGGACTCTGAGGCATAGAAAAGTCAAGAGACTTTTCCCACAAGACAGACATGCATTATTGTGGCTATGAGATCATAAACTCACCCTGAAACAGGAGCATTTCTTGGTTATCTTTGTATTGACCTTTGTTCCTGTCTCTGAACTTTGAACATAGTAAATGCTTAATGTTTTGTTCCCTTGCTATACCAAATCTGAAATTCTTGTTTCAGATGGCAAACTGTATTCTGCAACAGTAGCTGATTTCCTGGCAAGTGATGCTGTCATTTATCGGAGTATGGGCGATGGATCTGCCCTACGAACCATAAAATATGATTCTAAATGGATAAAAGGTACCTTTGACCAATGGAGGCATTTTAGAGCCCAAGATGACCCAGCCAAAGGCCCTGGGAGGGAGGCAGTTTAATAACAGATCATTGTTTATTTAACTCTATCACAATCTGCTCCTGGGAAGCAGAACTCTTGAATGGCACCAGAATTCACATCAAGAGTCTGGCCTCTGTCAGACAAATTTTAAAAATATGATTCCTAGCAAATTCTTGCTGAAAATCCTAGTAAGGATGAATTTGGTGAATGTCTATGAGACATCAGAATTGATATAGCTGTATTTGTTATTTGGGAACTGGAATTCAAGGGTTTATTCCTAGTATAAAAGTTTTTTCTTTCCTAGTTAAATAGGTTAATGAATAAATCTGTAGAAACAAAGACTTTTGCTGTATTATAATTCCCGGTAGGCCTTTTTACAATCCATTAGCTGACATTAAAGACTCCAAGTTCACTGAAGCTTGAATATACCCATATTTGAACTCCTTAAAATCTTCAGAACATTGGAGTTCCTGTTGAATTGTTTATTTGTAACTAAGGGACATCTGTCAGTCATTCATAGTGTTCAGTGTCTAATACTAATTGAATTCTCCTTTAGATTCTAGTTTTTCTTCAATTTTTCTTTCAGAGCCCCACTTTCTTCATGCCATAGAATATGGAAACTATGTGTATTTCTTCTTTCGAGAAATTGCTGTAGAACATAATAATTTAGGCAAGGCAAGTATATGATAACAGACATATTATGTGGCACCGTGTGGGAATGAGAGGCTGATATGGGAGAGTTAGTGACATGGTCATGACACCTTCCTCCTGTATGGGTGCACTGCATGTAGTCCATAGAGGATTTTTGGTTCTCCAGAAAGGAGTATTGAATTTGGAGTCACAGTCACCTTTCCCCTTTCTACTTGTGAGACCCTTGGTAAAGCACTGGGCTCACTTGACCTCTTTAGGTCTCTTCAAGCTAGACAGCTACCATCTTAGGAGAGTGACACCTAGAAAGACTTGGAACAATGTCCAAACTGAAAACAGCAGCTTTGAAATTCTTATCTTCTCTATTTCTTTTGGTCCCTTTTTATAAGTGCCCCACCTTTGCTATTTTCTTAACTCTCTAGACCCAATCTTTTGTTCTGAATGACACAACAAAGTTATTTCGAAAGTAGACTAGTAACAAGGATTTCTATAATAACTAAGAGTTTTAAGTGTTACTATTCTTCACTACACCCCCACATACAAACAACACATATGCACACACTTCCCTGCTGATATTAGATTCCATGAATAGTATGAAAATCTGGAGGGAAAAATTAGGAGATGGATCCAGGATTGGCAGCTGGATGACTCAATGGATGGAGTATAGGATCTAGAATGAGTAAGACCTGAGTTCAAATATGACCATAGACAGACATTTACTAGTTGTGTGACTCTGGGCAAGTCACTTAATTTCTGCCTCAGTTTGCACTCTATAAAAGAGGAATAATAACAGCACTTTCCTCCCAAGGTTATGGTGAGATTCAAATGAAATAATATTTAGAAAATGTTTTGTAATTTTAAAGCACTATATTTTCTTTCTGATTCGCTTATTCTGATGCAAATTTGTTTTGTTAAAAAAAAAATGCTCCCTCTAAACCAGTCTTCTCATTTTGTGTTGATCTCTCGAAAAACAATTTTCTTTCTTCTGATTTTCTCCCCTGCATTCATATCTCTTCTGCTCTTCCTTTTTCACCTGGCTAGGCTGTATATTCTCGAGTGGCCCGTATATGTAAAAATGACATGGGTGGCTCCCAACGAGTCCTGGAGAAGCATTGGACTTCTTTCCTCAAGGCCCGGCTCAACTGTTCTGTCCCTGGGGATTCATTTTTCTACTTTGATGTCCTTCAATCCATTACTGATATCATACAAATCAATGGCATCCCCACTGTGGTTGGTGTGTTTACCACACAGCTTAACAGGTATGGGATTCAGCCTCTGATCTTCAGAGTTCTTGACTTCCTAGTTAAAATCTCCCGGTGATTTTTTTTATCTATCTTTCTTTTCTTACAGCATCCCTGGTTCAGCTGTGTGTGCTTTCAGCATGGATGACATTGAAAAAGTATTCAAAGGAAGGTTTAAAGAGCAGAAGACCCCGGACTCTGTCTGGACAGCAGTCCCTGAAGACAAAGTCCCAAAGCCAAGGTAAAAAAAAAAAAGGAAAAAGAAAAGAAAAAAATAACTGAGGTAGGATCTTGCTTCTGATACAGTCAGTTGTTTGTCCTTCATTCTCAAAGAGGACCATGATATCAGAGAGGTGAAACCATGACATGCAAGTCAATTGGATTTGAGTGGGGGCTATGTCTCACTCTCCTCCAGAGCCATCAATATATCCAGTGGCCAGATAAGGATCAAGATAACTGGAGATGGCCCTGGATACATTGGGAGACTCTGGCCTTTTAAAGCTAAGGTCTTTCCCAGGTCTGCAATTTGACAGAGGCAAAGTCAGTGATTAGGCTAGGTAAGAAAGATATGAGGCAAAGAGTGACCACTTTTACCTAATCAAAAAAAATCAATCTGAGGGAAGATGCTCAGAGTTTCAACATGGTAAAGAATCCTAGAATTGTAGAATCTTAGCCCCAGTAGAGATGAAATGAAGCCAACAAATCCCAACTTCCCACATAGTTCTGGAATTTCCTTTATAATATTCTTAATAACTTGTCAATAAAACTAGTTAGTGAATTGCATCTTCAGAGACTGAAATAAAAAAGGATCATCACAGAAATGAGAATACTATTTCCCCTTTGTGACTCTTCTGTACTCCCCTTCCTCTCTCTGTTGTCCTTTCAGAATCAGAGGATCACACACTCTCTCATTTGGAATGGACTTTTGAAGCCATCCCTCTAGTCCAGGGATTGTTATTTATTATTTTTCTGAGTCATATTCCCCTTTGGCAATCTAATGAAACCTATGGACCCCTTCTCTGAATGTTTGTTCTATTCATAAAATAAATTATACAGAGTTACAAAGGGAACCAATTATATTAAAGTTTAGATCTAATATAAGGTCACACACCTTCTGAAATCTATTGACAAACTACTTCAGAGCTCATGAGCCCCAGGTCAGTTACTCCTGATCCACTCTATTCAATACCTAGGTCCCAATATTTTATTGCAAATATTCATATAGGATCTATTTGAAAATCTCCAGGGATAGGAGAACCTGTCCTTTCTTGAGGCATCCCTTTTGACTTTTGGACAGTGTTAGTGGTTAGAAAGTATTTTTTTGTATCAAGCCTCAGTATGCCTCTCTGCCTCACATACTCATTGCTACTGGTTCTGCCCTCTGAGGCCAGGCAAAGCAATATTTTCTCAAATAAAGATGATATCCTCATTGTTCTATTATGCATTCTCTTATTAAACCCCTTATCTTGCCAGAATTTTGACTTTAATGGAAGAAAAATTAATTGGTGTTGGTCTTTTCAGGCCTGGTTGTTGTGCAAAGCATGGCCTTGCAGAGACTTTCAAAACTTCGATTGATTTTCCTGATGACACCTTGGCTTTCATCAAATCGCATCCTTTGATGGACTCTGCTGTCCCTTCCATCATTGAGGAGCCCTGGTTCACAAAGACTCGGGTCAGGTAGGCTTGTTCAATGAATTATTCCTTTGTCTACTTTTATCTGTTGGCTTTCCACTCAATTTTACCACATCATTTTCCCTCTCTTCTTTGTTAGGTATAGGTTGACAGCAATTGCAGTTGATCATTCAGCTGGACCTTACCAAAACTACACAGTCATATTCCTTGGCTCAGAAGCTGGAGTAGTACTTAAGATCTTGGCAAAGACCAGTCCTTTCTCCTTGAATGACAGTGTTTTACTGGAAGAGATTGATGCTTACAACCATGCAAAGTAGGTATATTTTACCAGAACTCTTTTCCAACACAGATCAATTATTTCTAGAGTGTTTTCCCTCTAGTCCTTTGTTTCTGGGGACAGCTAGGTGTTGCAATAGATAGAGTTCCACTCAACATCAGAAGATTCATCTTCATGAGTTCAAATCTGGCTTCAGATACTTAGCTTTTTGACCCTGGGCAAGTCACTTAACCTTGTTTTCTTCAGCTTCCTCATCTGTAAAATTACTGGAATATATATATATATATATATATATATATATATATATATATATATATATGTGTGTGTGTGTGTGTGTGTGTGTGTGTGTGTGTGTGTGTGTGTGTATGAGAGAGAGAGAGAGAGAGAATCCAGTATCTTTGCCAAGAAAATCCCAATCCCAAATAGGGGCTGGCTAGGTGGCGCAGTGGATATAGCACCAACCCTGGAGTCAGGAGTACCGGGGTTCAAATCCAGTCTCAGACACTTAATAATTACCTAGCTATGTGGCTCTGGGCAAGCCGCTTAATCCCATTTGCCTTGCAAAAACCTAAAATAAAATAAAAGCCCAAATAGGGTCAAAAAGAATCAAGTGAAAAATGAAAACCTGTCCTCCTAGGCCCCTAAATTAGTCTTTGGTATGGGAGTGTTCTTTCAACAAAAATAGTTGTCATTTTATTAGGTACATGAAGGCAGGAAAGGTAAATTGTTGAGCAGGCTAAAAATGGATCCATTCTAGCTTTCACCCGAGGAAAGGGAGAAGTTTCTCACACCACCTCTATACATTGCTGAGATATTTTAGGATGCCACATGCTAGCCAACAGTTACAAGAAAAGAATTTTTACACATCTGTTTCTGTGTTTTCTTTAACACCCTATGAAATAAGATCCTTGGAACTATCAGAATAAAAGAGTTGGATAAAAGCATGATAGAAGATGCCTTTACCATAGCAGTAATGGGGATTCAAACCCAGATCCTCAAACTTCAAAACCATTACTCAATTTACTCTCACATTGCTTCACTTCCAAAGGTGGAGATTAAATATGCATTGAAGTATAAACTCCTTTTCTTATTCCCTTTAAAAGTTGTGTTTCTCTTCTACACATCATCCAAAATGAAAAAACTGAAAATCTTTAAGAATCTTCAAGCAAGTTTTTTAAATTTTGTCAATCTTTTTAATAATTATTATCATTTATTTCACACACATACACACACAGACATCCCAACACCATCACCACCACTGAAACCCAATGAGGGAAAAAAATCACTGAGCAAAAATCTCAGACACTATGACCAAGCAGACAAGGCAGATGATATTGTTTCATTTCTGGTGTATGGGTAAAAATATGTTTCCTAATCTGTTATGTGGAATCTTTTTTGAGTTTTCCAATGAATGAGGAGTCAGTTTTCTTTTAACTTAACTTAAGGAAAAATCTGGAGGTGAGTTCATAGGTTTTGGACCTTAAAGCTACTTCAGATGTCACGTACCTTGGCATCATCATTTCACAGATATTGAACAGCTAGGTGACACAGTAGAGACATTAAGTAAATTGTCCAAATTGTTGACTCTGATTGAGTGGCTAAGCTGTGGTTCAAACCCAGAGCCTCTGAATCCTAAATCTGACCCTTTTTCATATTTTTTACATAGGAAGACAAATTTGTTCCAAAGCACTATTTTCTAGTAGAAATTCTGATTCCATAGCTATTATGGATCATCTAAATCCTGAAACTTCTCCTAAACGTTTTTAGAACTGCTTTATTCAGCCTTGGGCAGCTTGGTGGCATAGTGGATAGAGTACTGACCTTGGATTCAGGAGAACTGGCCAGCCTTAAACACTTGCCACTTACTAGCTGTGTGACCTTGGGAAAGTTACTTAATCCTGTTTGCCCCACATCCAGGGACTTCTCCAGTCTTCCTTATTCATATCTGGCCTCTGGTCCCAGATGGCTCTGGAGGAGAAAGTGACTTAGTACAGTACCCCCTCTCTCAAATCCAATTCATGTGCTTGTCATGGCATCACCTCCCTCATGTCATATTCTTTTCAAAAATATTCTTTTCAAACATTATTATCCAGCCTTAAACTTGACTTGCTTGGGCTCAAGCATTCTCAGAGAAGTGAGAATATGTGAATTATTACTTTGTAGAGAAGACATATACCTAGGTTTCTGCAGCAAGTATTTATTCTTAAGACCTGCTCAGTTCTAGAAGACAGCTAAAATTCCAAATGCCTTCTTTCTCCAGCTCATATGGTATCTGATTTAAAATCAAAATGTTTCCTTCCAAACAGGTGCAATGCTGAGAGTGAAGAGGAGAGAAAGGTCATATCTCTGCAGCTGGATCCAGATCATCATGCCCTGTATGTAGCCTTCTCCAGCTGCGTTATTAGAATTCCCCTCAGTCGCTGTGAGCGTTATGGGTCATGTAAAAAGTAAGCTGATTTTTCTTTTTTTCTACTTAATGTGGAAACTGCCCATGTGGAGACCTTTGGGGAATGGGAAGAATCCACGTTATCTTCTATTCTCATTTTTTATACAGATCTTGCATTGCATCTCGTGACCCTTACTGTGGCTGGTTAAGCCAGGGAGCCTGTGGCCGAGTGAAACCAGGGATGCTGTAAGTGCCCATTGTTACAGTATTTTTAAGTGTTCGTTTTGATGATGTGTTTGAAGCCCTGAATTCTAATAAAGTCCTAAGAACCCCTCTCTTCCATTGTTACTGGACATAGACATGAAGATAAGGGTAGGAAAACCATAGCTAGAAAAGATATATGGGTATGGAGAAAAAATTAAATACTATTCCATTTTCCTAAGCATTCTCATTAACAAGCTCTTCAGCACAAATAATCATTGTAGCAAGGGGAAAATTGTATGTAATGTTGTTTGCTTTTTAAAAAACTATTCTATATTTGCTAACCAGTTTTATGTTCTTGATTCTGCTTTGATTGTCACTTATATTCCTATGAAGGTTGCTAACTGAGGACTTCTTTGCTTCCCATAACCACAGTGCTGGAGGATATGAGCAAGATACAGAATACGGCAACACAGCACAACTTGGGGACTGCCATGGTAAGACGAGATCACTCAGGCCTCTTACTGCAGCTCTCGATGGCCACATTCGCATGTGGACTTTCCTTGATGATCAACCTATTATTAAAACACTGTTCACCTTACCACCTAGCATTTAACTTAAAACTTCGCAAAAGCCGAGTTATTTGGTCTTGGGGATTCAATAGGGAAGTTTTTCTTTTTTCCTTTTTTTTCTCTTCACCTCTTAAAACTGCTAGGGAAAGCTACAGAAAAGTATTGGAATAGGTTTTTTGTTTTTTGTTTTTTTGTTTTTGTTTTTTTGAATTTGCAGTCTTTTAATTTGACTTTTTTTAGTTACTTAGAATTTATAAATTTTTGCTTTCTTTTGGTTGCTTTGCACTGATTACTTGTTCCTTTAATTCTTTTAGAAATTTTGCCTACTTCAACTACACCAGATTACAAAATATTTGGCGGTCCAACATCTGGTTAGTTTTTTTAATTTTTTGAATTAATAACTTTTTCTTTCCTTCAGTTCAGCATTTTCAACCCCCCCCTCCCTCCTTTTGCGCAGTTTGGCAACCCTTCATTTTTGTGCTTTGACTCATAATTCCACTGATGGTAGTGAGAGACTTTTTGTCTTTCTGGATACCTCACCCCCTCGTAGCCGCATGTTAACAGTTTATCATTGACCAAGACACATCCTTTAAAAAAATTTTTTTTTAAAGAAGCCTAATTAACATAGACTGCATCTCAACTGCACGCAAGTCAACCTAGCTTTTTTCCCCCCTTATCCTGCATTGTGAATGTTTCACTTGGCCATCTATGCCCAATGGATGGCAGAATTTCATTGCCTTCCCCTCTCTCTCTCTCTCTCTTTTCACCTTTCTCAAGACTTATAAAACAAATACACATTTGTTAAAATGTGTATTTACAAGTTTTAGAAATGTTATAATGTTTTGTGATCATGTTGCTCATCAGTGCCACAAGGACTGATGAGGGTGTTAGCTAATGGATTATGGTAGAAACCAGGTCCTGATATATTAGGATATCAGTGGGCTGTTTCTACACCTGCTTTTGTCTTGTCATGGTGGATTGACCTGGGACCATATGTACCCTTCTGAAATGTGATCCTTGAGGTCTTCACCTAAAAGAAGTCCAATCTTTTGTTTTGTTTTGTTTTCTAAACTTCCAGAAAATCCACTTAGCTGCCTTCTCTTCTATATATGCTACAACATTTAAGTAGTTTTTTACTTTTATTGGCACTTCTAAAACTCCTTGACATCTTCATTTCTCAGAGTAAAGAGTGGCAGACCTAATCCAGGAGGGCATGTTTTATAAGGAAGCAGTCATTGTTGCTTGTTGATTCCATTTCTCTTTGCATGAATCACTTGACTCTCCTGAAGACATATCTACGGGGATCTGGGGAGAACCTTGAACAAAGTGCATCCATCCACTGCTTCAGGGTTCTGCCCTGCACCTTGATCACTCTGGAGGGAGGGGTGAATGAGCTACAGAAACAAGAATTATTCACATCTAAGAAGACCATAACCAGAATTTATGGGTGTCCTTCATTTCCTGGGTCAAAAATATATTTTTCAAATCTACCTAACCACCTATTTTCTAAGCTGATTATACTATTGCTTAAGATTTCTGAGCTTTAAAAAATGCATATTAAGCTTTCATAAGCCCATATCTGGGACATATAATATGCATTTTAAAATCTTCCATGAATATGCTTTTAAAAATAAAAAAAAACAGGAGGAAATTTAAAAAATTCTCTCAAGGGAAGGTAAATAGAAATGAAAGAGGGCTATGATTTTTTTCTCTCTCCTGGGATCACATGAATGGCCACGAGGTATTCAATGGGAACTTCCTGTGTTTGTTTATTTTTTAAACTTGTTTAATGGTGTTTCATACTTGCTTTTTTGTTTTTGTTCTTCCCTTGAAAGGAAGGGATTCGACTTAGTTTCCTCAGATGCGTTTGTATGAAGAACTAGAAGTTTTCTTTGAATATCACTTACAATTTACCAAGAAATGCCACAGACTAGTGAGGGGGGGAAGTATTCTTCTTTCCCCTATACATCACACACATTAATAAAAATCTGTTTGCCACCACAGACATGGAGGTATCCTCATCTTCTGTTACCACAATGGCAAGTATCCCAGAAATAACACCTAAAGTGGTTGATTCCTGGAAACCCAAACTGACGAACTCCCGGAAATTTGTAGTTCAAGATGAACCAAACACTTCTGATTTTACTGATCCTTTATCAGGTATCCCAAAGGGTAAGACCTTACCAGGGAATACATTACAAACTGAGTGGAAACCTGACATTTTATGACTCTCAGTTCAGGGACACTGGATCCTGAGGGTGCCTTAATTCCTTTTACTCTTATGGCCCAGAGAAGTGACACTGGCAAAGTTTTATATATCTTTGCTTCCACTGCTATTACTCTCAGGTCCTTAGGTCTATTTAGGTTAAATCTAAATGTGTTCTTTAACAGATGAAAGAAGTAAATGACACATAAAGAGAGGGATGGTCTTGAAACATTGAATTTCTCCCTGAAGGAGATAATGGTCTGAGAGAGATCTGGCAAGAAATTGTAAGACCCTTCAAGTAACACCAGAAAACAATGTTCACCAACTGATAACCACTAAGTTAAAGGCATTTATGAGATTGTATCCAGAAGCCCAGACTCTTGCTATATTTATTTTGGCACACAAACACACACACACACACACACACACACACACACAAACTCTTTTTCCTTGTTATGCTTTAATGAAAGAAATATATGGGGGTGGCTAGGTGGTGCAGTGGATAAAGCACCGGCTCTGGAGTCAGGAGTACCTGGGTTCAAATCTGGTCTCAGACACTTAATAATTACTTAGCTGTGTGCCCTGGGCAAGCCACTTAACCCCATTTGTCTTGCAAAAAAAACCTTAAAAAAAAGAAATATATGTATGTGAGCACATGCATAATATACATATGTACACATGCAGACAGTCACATATATACATATATACACACACTTTTCCTTGCTTATGATAGCCATGCTAGTTAATGCTTTTTAGAAAGAAAGAAATATATATGTAGACATATAGATATACATATATACATGCATACACATATATAAATAAGTATTTTCCTTGCTTATGATAGCAATATTAGTTAATGATTTGCAAAAACAAATATGTATAAATAAACATAAAGTATATTTATTTATATAAATATATAAACTACATGTGTATATTTATAAGTTAGTCATATAGAAATGAATTAAAAATATTAATACTATTATATATATTTATTTAAATAACTATATGTGTATATATACATATATGCATAATTATGTTTCTATAAAGCATTAGCTAGTAAGGCTATCAAAATCAGCAAAAATTAGCAACTCCTTTTCCATGACTGTCATTTTGATTACAAGAAATAATAAAAAATATGCTTGCTGGATCCTTTTACTAAATCAATTGTATTGGAAAAAAATTCATACCATTCTATTTATCTAACATAATATCAGGTTTCCAAACAGTTTTTTTTTATTTTTTTGTCAGTACATTGTCATTTATGATTTCTGTTTGTTGATTTTGGATTTTGTTTTTCTTTTAATCTGTCATTCATAAATTTCTTTTTCTTTTTTTCAAGTTTCTTTTTTTCTCTTGTTTTAGTAATCTTTTCATTCTACCTTCTCTTTGCATCTTTTACACAATGCCACTGAGATCTATAATAACCATGAACATTGACTCCCTAAACTAATATTCAAAGACTTTGGCAACTAACCAAAAGCAAACAAATCTTAAAATCTCACTCTTATCTTCGCTTACTCTGGGATAGTTGTGTCTATTGCATGTAACAGAGTTAGGTTCCTCCTTAAACTAACGTTGTTTTGACTGTGGGATGTCTGTGGTTGCATTAAAAATTCCAACAATTACCAACTAATCTGTTCTTCTTCTTCTAGGTCTAAGTTAAATATCTCTCTCGTAGATACTTGTACTTTATTATCTCAGTAGTAGATAGTGCCTTTCACTAAATTCTGTGGATTTTTTTTAAGGAGTGTATTATTAAAGAGTACTCCTCAAGCAGGAAGGGGGGAAAATAAAGATAGCTAGAGCAAACGCACTCGGGGAAACTAGTGACTCACAGCTGCCCAATGAATGCTTCTATTGTGTGAACAAAATATGTGTGACTTTATAAAAAATATCCTGATAAATTATCATGATTTTATTAGCATGGTATGTGCATTTATGTTAGTTCACACATTGTTTTTCTTAATACTAGCTGCCTTTTTGTATGAATTTGGGAATTAGGAAGAGAGACGTGAAAATATTCCATTCATAATTCACTAATTGCCTAGCTAGACAATAGACATCTTTTAACCCTAATTTTCTGGCACAAATCCTTAAAATTACTAAGTTTACATAAACTGCTTATGTGATAAAGAGTTGGAAAATGGTAGACAGACAGGCATTGGATCATTAGGGATGCCTTATAACTAAGAATTGGCAGGGATGTGTAATTCTGATAATGGTCCTTACTACAGCTAGCATAATCCCTTCACCTGGGAATCCCATAGTAAAGATTAAAAATTATGGGAGCTATCACTCCAAGCCAACTTTATTAACTCTATGGCAGTGGTTCTGTTTGAAGCATGATGTTAATCCTTTTTCAAAGCTACTTGCTGGAAGAATTGCTAGATCCTTAACTTCTTTCCTGCATATCTATTACAGGTGTAAGGTGGGAAGTACAATCTGGAGATTCCAACCAAATGGTCCACATGAATGTTCTTATCACTTGTGTCTTTGCGGCTTTTGTTCTGGGTGCTTTCATCGCTGGTGTGGCAGTTTATTGTTACCGTGACTTGTTTGTTCGGAAATCCAGAAAGATCCACAAAGATGCTGAATCTGCCCAGTCCTGTACAGACTCCAGTGGGAGCTTTGCCAAACTGAATGGTTTATTTGATAGCCCTGTCAAGGAGTATCAGCAGAACATTGATTCACCCAAACTGTACACCAACCTCCTGACTAGTCGTAAAGAGTTACCACCCAATGGAGATACGAAATCCATGATCATGGACCATCGAGGCCAGCCTCCAGAGCTAGCTGCACTTCCTACACCTGAGTCCACTCCTGTGCTCCAGCAGAAGACCCTACAGTCCATGAAAAGCCAATCTGATAAGGCACATGGCGCTTCAAGGAAAGACACTCCTCAATTTTTCCCTTCTAGTCCCCCACCCCACTCTCCACTAAGTCACGGACACATTCCTAGTGCTATTGTTCTTCCTAATGCTACTCATGACTATAACACATCTTTCTCAAATTCTAATGCTCATAAAGCTGAGAAAAAGCTTCAAAATATTGATCACCCATTAACCAAATCAAGCAAGAGAGATCACCGGCGCTCTGTTGATTCCAGAAACACTCTCAATGATCTCTTGAAACATCTTAGTGACCCAAGTAGTAACCCCAAAGCCATCATGGGAGATATCCAGATGGCTCATCAGACCCTAATGCTGGATCCAATGGGAAATATGTCCGAGGTTCCACCCAAGGTCCCAAACCGGGAGGCATCATTGTATTCCCCTCCTTCTACTCTCCCAAGGAATAGCCCAACAAAACGGGTAGATGTGCCTACCACTCCTGGGGTCCCAATGACCTCTCTGGAAAGACAAAGGGGCTATCATAAAAATTCCTCCCAGAGGCACTCCATATCAGCTATGCCTAAAAACTTAAACTCACCAAATGGTGTTTTGTTATCGAGACAGCCTAGTATTAGTCGTGGTGGATATATGCCTACCACAGGAGGTGCAAAGATGGACTACATGCAGGGAACACCAGTCAGTGTTCATCTGCAGCCTTCTCTCTCCAGACAGAGCAGTTATACCAGTAATGGCACCCTCCCTCGGACGGGAATAAAGAGGACACCATCCTTAAAACCTGATGTGCCACCAAAACCCTCATTTGTTCCTCAGACTACATCAGTCAGACCACTGAACAAATACACCTACTAAGACTTGTGTGTTCTATTCCTGGGTGTTTTAGCCTGTACTGGTTGTAGGGATGATGTCGGGGGGTGGGTACCTTAAGACAAGAGACTCACTTGTATTTAAAGAGAACCAAGTGGCCAAAGAAACTGCTTGACTTTGGCAACATCAGAACTTGCCACATGTAGCTACCGCAAGGCTTCAAAGTACTTGCTTAAAACAAACCAACATACAAACAAAAAACAAAGGAAGGTGCTGGTCATTCCATTTCTTTTGTTTGGAGTTAAGGAGGTGTAGCAATGGGGCTACTTTACCATGTTATAAATAGTAAATACAGTACTTGGAAGAATCTGTAAGCAAATACTTGAAAATGGGTTAATTTTAGACTGCCGTGATGTGTGGTCTTCCCATTAAATGTGAACATTTAATATGTATGCATTCACCTTGCCTCTTGCACAAATGTCAAAAAAAGGATGGTAATATCTCCAAGAAATGAACATTACCAAGCAATTTGCTGAAAATTCAGTCTCTGGCCCAACTGTAGCATTTTTTTTCATGTGTGGCATTTTGTCTGTGCCACCAACAGACTGTGTTGTGGCTGTGCACGTGCTTTTGCACGTGTGTGTGTGTGTGTGTGTGTGTGTGTGTGTGTGTGTATGTTGTGTATACACTAGGATCTACTTAGGTACCCATTGCATCTTATGCTATGGAATTGTTTACATTGAGCATGACTGAACAACAGACACCATTGTCTTTGTACAGCAGTCCACTGGGTTGAGCTTTGAGATAGAAAATGGAGCCAGGTTTCAGATGATTAGCTGGAATGATATGGGACCCAGTGCCAGAATGTAAAAATCCTAAGGAACTTTGTGCTGCTATTCATCCAACCTTCAATTTTGATCTTGCCAGTTTTGAGGGATAGAGGTATTAAAAGAAGAGTACATGGTTTTTCCACCAGTATTTGGTAGCTTGAGCTACCTGTCCACTGTGAATCCAAATCCCAGTCATTCTAGAACATTCTTGGACATACCAAGGCAAGGTTATGCTTTGGTTCTGTTCAATATTATCCTGTAGAAAAATTCTTCCCTATCCTATTCCCTGGTATCCCCAGTCATGTCCACCCATCTCTTCCTTTTTTTTTTTAAAGTATGTAAGAAAGTCAGCAACAATTGGCTCTACATACAGAAGCAGTCTGGAAAATTTAACAGTAGTGCAATCATTTTTTTTTTTTGTTTATGTTGTGTTATGTGAAGTTTTTTTCCTCCAAAGTCATGCAGGTTATGACAATTTGCTGTAAATATTATGTGTGGGTTTACCTGAATCTGTGCTTTTTGTGCCTTATTCATGAGAATGGTAAAAATACTAGAATCTATCCGGTGTTCTCACTATCGCACATCATTTTCTGTTACGTTTCTCAACCAGCACCTGAAACAATTTTTTTCAATAAAAAAAATCATAAAATGATCCAGAACAATTACTGACTAAAAGTTATACACAAACACACAGAAACCAGTTCAACCATATGGCTGCGGCCTATCCTTTGCCATGATGAACATTCCACTCCTTTTTCCTCCAGATGAAACACTGAGAATGTGAAATTAAATGTGGTTTCCAGGGTAATGTGACACCTGCCGAGATCTTCTAAGAGATCATTTATGTGGTTTTACTGAAACCACTTGCAATTGAGGATGTGCCTCACCAATGACTGTTTTAGCTAACACATTGCTTACTGAAACTAATGTAGAAAGAACCAAGGCAGAGAGCACTCTTAGATTATTAGGACAAAGAAAAAATCTTCAACTGGTATTTTGAGATAAAGTTGATTTCTAATACGTTGTGGGGGCTGGGGAAGGAAAATTTGCTGAAGGCCAAGATTTTTTTTTCTTGGTTTTTGTTTTTTAAACACACCATAGAATTATGCAATTATTCTTTTCCTTAAAGGATATTGCTTGATAAAGAGCATTATTTCCTGAGAACTCTGCAACCCCAAAGCTGTCGTCTTTGTTCCTAAAGCACTTCAATAGCGCAATTAAATTATTGTAGATTAATAATGAATTAAATCAACCAACCACCACCAACAAACACTGCTCAGTTCACCCACGAAAAATGTTTGTTTGAATTCACTTTACCAATATTAATCCTGACTTGTGTAAAACTGAAACAATACTTGTGCGTGAGCCCTGATAACTTTCTGTAACATTGTGCTGCCTTGTAGAGTGTAATGTGAGTTCTATCAGTATTTATGTTGAAATTTCTAACATTCAATCTAGTCTCAATTCTGTTAATTTAATTTTTTAAAAATGCTTTATCCATTTGTGCAAAGGTAAACACAGATTGTATCTTTTTTAATGGTACGGCATAAGAAAAGTAACCCTAAATTGAAGTTACTCTATACTGTTTTATAGAGTACTTTAACATGTATAGATATCTTGTAAACTTGTATTGTGGATGTGTAAATACTATGTACTTTGGGTTTTTAACACCGCATGTAAAGTCAAAATAAAATATTCAACTCAATCACATCCTGCTTGTTATGATTATAGGGGATAGGGACTGGACCTATGATATTATTGGTATAGAGTGAAGAAACTCCTCTACCAACTGTTGGCCAGCACCTTCTCTTCAAAGTCATTTTAGGGAGCTGATCCCAGAATTGTGGAATTAAATTACTTTTCCAGTCATACTTGTCAGAGACCAGATTTCAACCTATGCCTTCTTTGGTCCATTATCCTACACTGCTTCTCGGTTATTAACAAACATATTTGTAATTGATCTGGTCTAAATGGTTCTTTAAAACAAAAACAGAATTTGTCAGTTTAACCATGCATATATTAAAAAGAGTTTATCAAAGATTTCATTAACTATAAATATTTATTATCATGCTAAATGAATGCCACCTTGACCTACCATTATGTCTCTAGAGATATCTTTTTCTGTGTATGTGTAACTTTGTTCAGAGGCCTTAATTAAGTCAAATATATGTAAAAGCATTATAGTGAATCATAAGACATGGATGTAGTTTTAGAGATATTTTGAGAGACTGATGCTTTGATATTCCCATACACATTTTTTTGAAAATAATAGCTGGTAGGTTGGATTCCTGTGAATATTCCATCTAGGTAGAGGTATCTTCTAGGCAGATGAGAAATTCTAAATATTCAACTCAATTACTATGATTATAGATTAGTATTGGATCTATCATAGCATCGGTATAGAACAAGAACCTTTTTCCTGCCAGGGGCCTTTTGGATTTTTTTTAACATCATTCATGGGCTATATTTGGTCAAACATTTAATTCATCCCTTTTTAAAGCTATGAGATTTATTGTATTTCAAGTCCTGCCTGCAAGATTGACTTGGCAGCACTAGACCTGCAGGTTACAGGTTCCTGGATAAAGTGAAGAAACTCCCTAAACCAGCTGTTGGTTAGCACCTTCTATGCAAGGTATTTTTAGGCAACTGGTCAAAATACTGTGGAATTAAGATTTGGAAGTTATTTTCAAAGAGGTGGGAGTGATTGAGTTTTAATTATTGAATAGAGGTTGGAGGACATTCTTTGACTCTACATATAGAATGGTAGTGGAAGCTATTGCTCCCTCTCCCTGTTCCAAGAACATTGCTTTTCCTTCTTACTAAAAACCAAAATAGAATTTTGAACTCCAAGACTCACTAAATGCTCTAAAAGAAAGATTTCTGGTCTTAGCTACAAGGCTCTGCCACTTAACCCATGCATCCTTGAGCCATAGGTCTTGATTTCTCTATATGTTAAAAAGAGGTGATGATTTCTAAAGCCTCATGTGACTTTAAGTTGATGGTCCTTGTCTCTTGGTGTGTGACTCCAAGAATATTAAGGATGAGCTTCCAGGGTACACTCAATCTGTCAATTCACAGGCACAACTTAAAAAGTTCTTCCTGGGCTTTGGTAGGCACTAGGAATGCAATGGCAAAACTAAATAATTTCTGCATGCCCTAAGGAGCTTACATTCTACTGGAGGAAGCAACAGTCCACCCAGACAGAAATATACAGAACTGATGTAAGATGATAGGGTGGGGATGGAATGAATTAGGAGTTAAGAAAGGTTAGTAAAGGTTCCACATATATGGTGATATGTGAGGAAACCTAGGAATTCTAAGAGGCAGAGATTAGGAATGTTTCTGAAAATGGGAAATACCCTAGCCAAAGGTGTAGAGATAGCAAATGGAGTGCCTTTAAGGTATTACAAGGCCACTGAATGTGAGAAGGGGAGTAATGGCTAGAAACTGGAAACACAGGGTGTGAAAAGCTTTAAATACCTAATAAAGTAGTTGATGTCTATTCTTAGAGGTAATGGGGGAGGAAGTCAAGTTTATTAAGTAAGGAAATAATATGGACAGCCTTGGGGTGGTTAGGTGGTACAGTGGGTAGAGCACCAGCCCTAGAGTCAGGAGTATCTGAATCCAAATCTAGCCTTACACACTTAATATAATTACCTAGCTGTGTGTGGTCTTGGGTAAGTCACTTACCCCTGTTGCCTTGAAAAAAAAAATAATAATAATAATATGGACTGCCTGACTTTTTCCCATTTTATGTTAGTTTTTTATTTTATTTTTATTTTTATAAATATTTATTATTTATTTTTATTTTTTATTTCTATTATAATTATTATATTATTTGTTTTCCAGTTACATACAATGGTAGTTTCTACCAATCATTTTCATTTTAGTTTTGAATTTTACAATTTTTCTCCCTCCCTCCCTTCCCTCCCCCCTCCTCCCAACATAAGGCAATCTGATATAGGCTTTGCATTTGCATCCATGATAAGCATGGATCAAAATTGAATGTTTTATGAGAGAAGAATCAGATCCAAAAGGAAGAAAGAAAACATTAGATACAGAAAAATTGCATATTATATAGATAACTTTTAAAAATTGAAGGTAATAAGTTTTAGTCTTCATTTAAACTCCACAGTTCCTTCTCTAATACAGATGACATTCTCCATCAGAAGTCCCCTAAAATTGTCCTTGATTATTGCACAGATGGAATGAGCAAGTCTATCATGATTGATGATCATCCCATGTTGTTATTAGTATGTCTAATGTTCTTCTACTTCTGCTCATTTCACTCAGCATCAATTCATGCAAGTCTTTCCAGGCTTTTCTGAAATTCTGTACATCATGATTTCTTATAGAACAATAGTATTTCATCATATTCATATACCACAGTTTGTTCAGCCATTCCCCAATGGATGGGTATCCCTTCAATTTTCAATTCTTTGCCACTACAAAAAAAAATTGCTATATTTGTACTTGTGGGGTTTTTACCCTTTTTCATGATCTCTTCAGGATCATATCAGTAGTGGTATTACTGGATCAAAGTGTATGCACATTTTTATTCCCCTTTGGGGCATAATTCCAAATTGCTCTCCAGAAAGGTTGGATAAGTTCACAACTCCACTAACAGTGCATCAGTGTCCCAGATTTCCCACATCCCTTCCAACATGGATCATTTTCCTTTCTGGTCATATTGGCCAATCTGAGAGGTGTGAGGTGGTACCTCAAAGATACTTTAATTTGCACTTCTCTAATCAATAATAATTTAGAACAATTTTTCATATGACTATAGATAGCTATGATTTTGCCCAAGAATTGCCTTTCACCATTTGTCAGTTGGGAAATGACGTGTTTTTTTTTTAATTTTTTATTTAGGGCAATGGGGCTAAGTGACTTGCCCAAGGTCACACAGCTAGGCAATTATTAAATTTCTGAGGCTAGTTTTGAATTCAGGTCCTCCTGACTCCAGGGCCAATACTCTATCCACTGTGCCATCTAGCTGTTCAGTATTTTTTTAAAATAGATTTGACTCAGTTCTCTATTTTTTTAGAAATGAGTTCTTTGTCAGAAACACTAGTTGTAAAAATTGTTTCCCAATTTACTACATTCCCTTTGATCTTGGTTACAATGGTTTAGTTTGTATAAAACCTTTTTAATTTAATGCAGTAAGAATTGTCTTATTTTCAGGAGGGATGGGATTTCAGAGAAACATGGAAAGATTTGCATGAACTGATGCTGAGTGAGTTGAGCAGAACTAGAACATTGTACACCCTAACAGCAACATGAGGGTGATGATCAACCTTAATGGACTTGCTCCTTCCATCAGTGCAATAATCAGGGACAATTTTAGGGTATCTGTGATGGAGAATACCATCTGTATCCAGAGAAAGATCTGTGGAGTTTAAACAAAGACCAAAGACTATTAACCCTCAATTTTTTTAAAAGGTGTTTTATCTACTACATAATTTTGCTCTCTGTAATATTTTATTTTTTTTTCTCAAGGATATGATTTTTCTCTCAACATATCCAATTTTGATCAATACATAGCTTGGAAACAATGTAAAGATTATTAGACTGCATTCTATGGTGGGGTAGGGGGAAGAAAGGGAGGAAGGGGGAAATATGTAAAATTAAAAAACATACCAAAAATGATAAGTAGAAACTACTATTGTATATAATTAGAAAACAACCAAAATATTTATAATCCGTAAAAATCTGTTTTTCATAATGTTCTCCATCTCTTATTTGGTCAGAAACTACTCCCCTTTCCGTAGATCTGACAGGTAAGCTATTCTTTGTTCTCCTAATTTGCCTATAATATTGTCTTTTACATCTAAATCCTGCAACCATTTTGACCTTATCTTGGTATAGGGTATGAGACATTGGTCTAATCCTAGTTTCTGCCATACTATCTTCCAGTTTTCCCAAGTTTTTATTGGAGTGAGTTCTTGTCCAAGAAGTTGGACTGTTTGTGTTTATCAAAGTAGATTACTATAGTCATTCCCTGCTCTCTCTTTTGTACCTAATCTATTCCACTGATGTTCCACTCTTTTTCTTATTACCAGATATTTTTGATAACTGATGCTTTATAGTATAATTTTAGCTCTAGTGTGGCCAGGGCACCTTCTTTTGCATTTTTTCCCATTAATTCCCTTAATATCTTGACCTTGCGATCCTCCATGTTAATTTAATTACTATATTTTTCTAGCTGACTAAAGTAATTTTTTTGGAAGTTTGATTGTATGGCACTAAATGAGTAGTTTAATTTAGGTAGAATTGTCATTTTTATTACATTAGCACATTAGCTCTTTAGGGAAAATGCTGGCAGTTATGTGGATATATTGAAATGGAATGAAGTTTGAGGTAGGAAAAATCATTTAGAAGACTTGCAATAGTCCACATGATGGGTGATAATGGATAAAGTCAGGATGGCAATTTTGTGGGAAGTAAGAGCAGGATAAATGAGAAATGTCTTTGAGGTAGAAATGATAAGCTATGTGGGAAGAGAGAAAGAATAAATGAATAAGTATTAAGTGTTCAACATGTGCCAAACACTGTAGCAAGAGTTGAAAATTCACATACAAAAATGAAATAGGCCCTATACTCAAGAAACTTACATTTTTATAGTAGGAGACAGCACATAGGAAAGTCATAGCTAGAGAAAGGCATTTTGGTCTAGAAAACCATAGAGATGGTGTCATTGGGGAGCTATTCCTTTTCAGAAGCAGTAATAATATTGATTTAATTAGTTCCCTGAGCAAGAGATAAAGGGATATGTGCATATTAGCAGAATAGATGACAAGAGTGACTGGGGTGCACAATTAGATGCATAGTCCAATCATCTGAGGCTGGTCAATTATGACTGACTATGGAAGTTTGTGCTCCTTGATTCACCAATCTAGATAGCTGGGCCATGGAACAGGAGTTTGTTCCAAAGGGTCTTCTCTGGAGATTGGATCATGTAGTCCAAAGGAAACATTTATGGGGGAAATAGCTGATAGAATGGATTTAGTGAGAATAAGGATTTGAGGGCATCACTGAAGCTATAAAGCCAAATTAGTGGAAGGATGCTGGTGCCCATAGATGTAATAGAGAAGTTGGAGGAAATATGTGGATGTAGGGGACAAGATAATGAGTTATGTTTTGGACATGTTATATTTAAGATGCCAATGGAGTATGCAGTTTAATGGAGACACACAATGGGGAGAAAGCAGATACTTTAATTCACTTGTGTTAAATTTTTATCTTTTTCTGGTACCCCTAACCATGGCCTTCCCTCACTTCTGGTTAATATAATAAATTCATAACTAACCAGTATAAAGGGGGTAATAGCAAAGGGGAACAGGTAAGTCATGGACAAACCATCCCAAAGATCAAAAGAGCTAAATTTACAAATTTAATCATATATTAACCAAAATTCACATCTTGGTAATATGTGCTAAAATGGGGGAAGCCATATGGGGCACTGCTGTCAGGGTCTTTTGGTCCTGTGATATGAAAATCATAGACAAATTCCAGTCAGGAAAGCGTCTTACGAAATAGTAAGATAATTTTGAGATGATGTGAACATGTTAATTTTAAAGTTTTACTTACAATTCTAAAATGTTCTGAATATGTTAGTAACCCACCCCAAAGTGGCACAGATGAGAGTCTGTTTTCCCCTTAAAATCCCATAAAAATGAAGCCTCAAATTCCTGCCCTTCCCTCCCCCCTAGCCCTCTTCCTTCTCTATCAGGGTCTTGTTGTCTAGTGTTCCCAACTCTAATCCATGATTGCAGGAGTGATTGTTTCTGCTTCTTCCCCTTCTTGTCCTCTCCCTACCACTGCCTACCTTTTTTTTCACTTGACCCCAAACTGTCTGCCTTTGCACCCATTTAGCTATTCATCTGTACTTCCTGTGCTGTTTGACCCCAAACCCTCTGTGGTTTTTAAAAATGTGATTACAATTCTATGTCCCACTGCCATGGACTTTCCTAGCAAGCACCCCAGGCATTACTGCTTCCATTTCATTATTCAAAAATTAATTATCAATGTAAAATTTAAATGAAGATTGGAATTTTATCTTAGAGTCCATGGGGAGACCCTTAAGATTTTTTTTAGTAGTTTTATGAAACCATTGTCCTTATTTGCCAAGCAAATGACAGAGAACACAAACATTTTTAGGAAATACTAATATTAAGGTGTCAAAAGTAGAATTTGAGTTGATGTGGTTATAATCATATAATACCCTTAATTTGTGGTTTCTATTTTTTAATTCCATAAAACTCTTACAAAACAACAAATATTGTAAATCCCCAGGCTAATTTAATATATTACTCAACATTCTTTTATATTTATTCCCTAAGGACTTACAGTAACTACAATGGTAATTTTTGCATTCAAAAGTTCCCAAGTAAAGTGTACTTATATAATTATAATTATTTGTTCTACCTATAATTATTAAAACTTTAAGCATAAAATTATAAAGCTAATTATAAAATAATTATGAATATTTTTATGTAGTACATCTATGAAAATTTTGTTAAATTGGATAATATTTTAATGAAATGAGTTATAACTTGAAAGATGCTTAGTATAATATAATAATCACATTTAATTTAATTTCAATGCTGTATTTTTTATTTGAGCAAAAGTTTGTAATCTGGCTCACTGAGACAAATATAGTCTTCAATCAGGGTCTGCAGTGAGTTCATTTTTGTATTTTGATTTAAAACAAGAATAAATTGAAAATATTTGCTCACGCAAATATATGGTAGTAAAAGGCAAATTTTGCAAGCTATCTTGCAGAGAGATTTTTTAAAAAATTAGTCACTAACAGACTGCCTTCTGTGGGAGAGGTGGGGGAGGGAAACGAGATTGGGGGAAAATTATAAAATTCAAAATGAATACATTTAAAAGTAAAAAAAATAAAATAAAACAGGAAAAAAGATATTCAGGTCATCTCTCTTGGCTGAACTCTGGAGGGGTTTCTCTCTCTGAACTTATATTTGGTAGAGAGGGACAAACAAACAAGCCTCTCCTTTTCTTCATCAACATTTCATATATGTATTTATGTATCTTTCTACATTTCTAATATGGAAATGTTTTATATGACTGCACATTTATTTAGAATTTGTTCACCTTCTCAATGAGGGGGTGGGAGGGATGGAGAGAATTTGAAACAAAACATTTTTAAGTGAATACTAACAAATTTTGCATGTAATTAGAAAAATTGTAGCATTAAAATTTTTTTGCAAGGCAAATGGGGTTAAGTGGAATGCCCAAGGCCACACAGCTAGGTAATTATTAAGTGTCTGAGGCTGGATTTGTACTCAGGTACTGCTGACTCCAGGGCCAGTGCTCTATCCACTACATCACTTAGCCACCCCGCATTTAAAATTTTTAAAAAAAATTTAATCACTTAAAAGAAAATGAATAGATGCAAATTATTTTTCTATGGGTTAATAACAAGTATTATGTAAAATGATAAATATACTTAAAGTTCAATTGCATTTATTGTTTTTTTTACAATTTTTGTACATAAATTAACCTTTGTAAGGAAAGAATTTCTTCAGACATGACTTCCTTCTCTTTTACTATCTACAATATACTATTTAATGATTATTGTTGCCAATCTATTAAGTTGAGAATACATCAGATGGAATACTTACTAATTAGTAACATAGAGGATAAGTCAGGAAAAAAATCTTAATATTTCAACAATAAGCAATATATGTCCTGCAGAACATTTGTGATAGTCCAGGATGGTTTTAAGATCATATATAGTATCTATGGATATAAGATGACTTATGAAACATGTGTCCATCAATCATAACATTCATTCATTCATCAAGAACACAAAACATTCATAAAATCTTAAAAGTGATTATACAGCTGTTGATGTATGATTACACTGTAAAAGAGGAGGTTGAGGTAGCTATTGTGATTTAATCAGTGCACAGAAAACAACTAAGGGTATTCTTACCAACTTCTGGAAATTGGTCTGTATTTGTCAGATCCTTGTGGTGGTTTGGAAACAATTTGATCACAGGTGAAGATACTGCAAGAACACATTACATAATCAAAATTTGCCAGTTTGGTGTAAGTACTGAACAAATACCATAAGTTCTGAGCACATACATGATCAATTGTCACTGCTAAAAAAACTTACAATGCTTTAAATATGTACATGTTATTGGCTCAAAGGAAAAAATAAAGTTAGAAAATGATTACTCAATTATTTGCTGCTTAAGGTACTATGAAATCATTCTTATCATAATCTCCTTGGACCATCATTGCTAAATAGAAACTATTACATTTATTGAATGAGATTGGATCAGTGCAGTTTTCCTAAACAGGGTGCAGAACACCTGGTATAAGAAACTTCAGAAAACTCTCTAAGGACTGCAAGCTGCCATAAAGAGGTTGAGTACCTGGACTTGCAAGACATCTTTAGAAAAAGGAAATGGATTGGTTGCCAAGATTAATCCACCATAATTATGATTGTCCATAGACCTACTTCATAGATTATTATTTCTCTATAAATGTGGTCTATTATCATAATGAGCAACAAAGGTCAATAGTTTAGACATACATTGAGGAAAATGTGAAGAACCAGAATAACTATTAACTCCTATTCTTTGTCCCCATGGAACTCTGTAGTGATTAGACGGGCATCAATGACATAATGATCTAAAGCTACTTCCCTCTAACCTCATTTCTGACACCCTAGTTCAGACTAGAGGAAACCAACGTAATCTAAATTGGATTTATGTGGGACTTATAATTGAATGTGAATAGAGCTATTATGAAGATGAAATGAGATAATATTTGTAAAGGGTTGTATAATTTTTATTGTTCTATATAAATATTACCTTAACATCATTATTATTATAATTATTGCTATTGTTATTATTGCCTTGATGACAGCTGATATTATTTGCAACTCAAATGAGATCAACAGTCCAGCACCTGGTCCATGGAAAACATGCATAATAGCCCAGACCACTGTAGCCAAGATGCTGAAAGTTTCTTGGCAAGTCTTCTTGTTATGCCTTACTGCATCCTCCCATGTAGCTTTGCAGATTAGTGATGATAATCTTTATCAATTCACAGAGTGACTATTTGACTCTAGAGAACTGATTCACAGCAACCAAATTCATAAGGGATTGCAAATGAATAAATTGGCATCTGGCTTTATCAATCAATAAAAAAAAACACAAACATAATTGCCAAGTAGATCCAAATGTTTTTGTGAGATGATCAGCATTCTTTTCCCAGCAGGAAGGAAAATAGACTTCAGAAATTCAATTAATATCAGGTTACTTTGTGAGTAAATTGAAGTAATGGGATTTGGATGGAGAAGCAAATCATCACAGCCAGATGTATCTTTCCAACTCAATATTGAAGGTATTTTCAACCCCTAGATAACATTGGATAAACACTGACAATTTCATAGTTTGGGGCTGCTTTGGGTCCTTATGTAAACTATCAGTCTCTTATTTACATTTGTCATTAATGTTCTGGAATTTACAAGGTTAATATTAATCTCTAACATTTACCTTTAGTTTTTATTTCTTTCAAAAATGGTCAAATGTAAAATCTATAAATTGTATTACTTCTGCAAGTGTTCAATCTTATTTATTTTCTGCTAATGACTATTAGTTTCTTCTTACATTTTATAATTTGCTCATGACTCTGGGATATTCCTTTTTGAGAGTCTATAACCCCTCATATAACAGTATATAATGGAGACTATCTTCCCAAAACTTTGAGAAATTATGCATTTATAGTCTATACTTGTCTTATAAGCAGTCTATACCCTCGTGGAGGTTACAAAGTTTTCTTTTTTTAAGGGTTTTTTTCCCAAGGTAAATGGGGTTAAGTGGCTTGCCCAAGGCCACACAGCTAGGTAATTATTAAGTGTCTGAGGCCAGATTTGAACCCAGGTACTCCTGACTGCAGGGCCGGTGCTTTATCCACTACCACACCTAGCTGCCCCAGTTACAAAGCTTTCTTTAGCAGGTTAATTTCCATTCAATTTTTCCCTTTTCAAATAACAAAGTAAAGCAACTGTCTTTGCTCCTAAATGTGAGGGAGGCTGATTGCATCACTGTCTTCTCATTCTCCCCTTTTCAGACTATAACCTATATAGAGAAGAGGGACTAAAAATTGAGCATGCTTCCGGCACAAGGTTTTTGGTCATAAACTTTCCTATAGCAGTTTCAAATTTATTCTAAATTTATGGAGGCCCAAAAAAGACAAGAATTTCAAGAAGAAATGCAAGAGAGACAAAGTAAGAAACTGTCGAGGCAGAGATAATGGAGAGAAAGAAGAGTGGAGCCTTGATTTTGTCATAGAAATCTGAGGATCATTTGGGAATTCTCAGAATTTACAAGGAAATAAATTATTTTGTGAATTTTCCAAACACTGAAAAATACTTTGTAAAAAATAAGAACAATGATATGACATTCTGAAAAATGTGTTGAATCTTATTAATCATGTTCCCTAAACCAAATGTTCTGTGGAGGCAAGGATCTGTTTCTTATTCTTTACATCATTCCACAATGCTTAGAACACATGGGGAATACAGTGGATGCTCAGTAATACACTGATGAATTGTTTAATTTTATATTGGGTAGTTGTATGATGTAATGAGTAGAGCATTGTCCCTGAAGTCAGGAGGACCTAAGTTCAGCCTCAAAAACTTACTTGCTGTGTGACCTTAGGCAAGTCACTTAACCCTGATTGCCTCCCATCTAGGGTCATTTCCAGGCATTCTGATTCATATCTAGCCACTGAACCCAGATGGCTCCAAAGGAGAAAGTAAGGCAGGTGACTTAGGACAGCAGTCCTTCAAATCCAATTCATGTACATGTCATAGCTTCACCTCCCTGATGGTCTTCTTTGAGAATAAAGGACAACATGATCATTATCAATTTTTATATAACATTGAATATATATACTTGATAGCAGAATGAGTATCTATTCTCCATTCTTTCATATACTTTTGTCTATATCATCCCCACCCCACACAAATTTACACTTTGTAATTATAGCATACATAATATGTGTTTTTATATTCAAAAAATTTAAAACTATTAAGTCATGTAGTGTGCCCTTTTTTTCTTTTTAGTAGTTATATTTTCCACAGGAGGTTCACATGACTTCTGGATGGTGTACCAAAAAGGTAAATGCAAGAAGCAAAAATGTTGCTGTTTTTTTCCACATTTATATTGAGTTTTCTTCTATCTTAGTTCATAGGCCTTAACTATAAATACAGGTAATGATATCTCATATAATGGCGTAGCGCCCACACTCAAATAAAATGTAATGAGGAGAATGACTAATGAAGATCCATTCCTTAGGGAATGTATGATATGCCCTATCCACATGGAAGGAGTACGATACCAAGCATGAATATTGAAGATCCCTTTCCCCTACTTCAAAGTATGCCCAAATATCTTGGTTAGTTTACTGTATGGTAACAAGAAGCCTTTTACATAGCTTCTACCTGGCATTGTGTGTCCATACAAAAGGAGAAAAGCTGATAAAATCTCTTTCCTGATGGCTTTTGAAGAGGAAGAATTGATATGGCAGAGTTGTGGAAAGAACAGCAGTCTCAGCTGCTTTGGTTCCCCATCTGTGTGCCATGTGTCTGTGAATGCATTCTGCCATGGTTCATAGCATTTTTCTTTTGCCCTGCACTTAAGTGAATGTGCATCTTGAGATAGGACACCTAAGTCTCTGGTGAGAAGGTGAGATACATCAAAGACTTCCAAGATTCCTCTAACAACTGAAGTCACAAAGCTAGTAGCAGCAATAGCCATGTCTGATGAAGACACATTGCAGCACTTAAAGTAGAATAGCCTGTTTGACACAACCCAATAAGGGGTTAGTCCAATTGTCCTTTTCTTTAAATTCCTACTGATACCAACATAGCATGCATTATTGAACCTTATTTGGATTATTCTAATACAACCCTAAACATATCTCCGTATCATTATTTTCTCCTGACTCTTAACTGCCTTTGCTACTATGTCAAAAAAGACTTTAACTTAGAATTGGGTCATGCCACATTACCGCTCCAAAACATTACCTGAATAAAATACAAATTCCTTTGCCTGTCATTCAAAGTTTTTCTTAAACTAGTACCATTCTACCTTTCCAGTCTTATCCTATACTTGCATATTTTCCAACTAGAGATTTTGGATTATGTAAGAATATAACTTGCTTCCTAACTTCAATTGTGTTCTCTCTCTTGCTAGTCAATTCTCTACTTACCTTGTCAACTCACTATCCCACTTTCCACAGTTCTTCCAAACCTTTTCACCTATCTCAAACTTCCCATGGATTTTACTCTCCTACTTAAAGAATCTTGTCTCAAATCTTTTGGTTAATATGATTATGAACTTCTTTACTCTTTTTCATCTCATTTCATCTAGATGCCTTCACTATCTCTTCCTTCACCCTTGTCTTTTATGATGATGCTTGCCCAGTGTTGATGAAGTGTCATGATGCCTCACTGATACAGGAGGCAATTTAAGGCCAAGAGACTCCTGTAGCAGTCAGTCCATCCCCAATAGTTTTGTTTCCTATCAATGAATGGGGTGAAATGATTCTGATAAAGACATATAAGAAGGATGTCTGATCCAACATGCCTCTCACTCTAATAAACATAATTGTGCAATTCATGTCACAAATCACTTAGTTGTTAGGTGTGGTCCTCTACCAAAGGACTAGTAGTAGTAGTAATGCATGAAGAAGTAAATTTACTCCTTACCAAGGCTAACTCCTCCAACCAGCAAAAGTCCATGTACTGGTTCCTTCCCTAATCCCTACAAACATCCCTATGTCTCCCATATCGTGAAAAACTCTCACTTGATCCATCTATACCCATCTTCTAGCCTTTGTGGATAAGCCATTTGAAAAGGTCTTTCACTTTCTCCCTTCTCATTCTCTTGGTGACAGTTAGGTAGGGCAGAGAATAGAGCATTGACCTTGGAGTCAGGAGGACTGAATTCAAATCTGACCTCAGACACTTAGAACTTACTAACTTTGTGACTTGGACAGTCATTTAACCCTGATTGCCTCACATCCAGGGTCATCTCCAGTCATCCTGATTCATATCTGGCCACTAGAACTAAATGACTCAGGAGGAGAAAGTGAGGCTGGTGATTTAGCACAGCAAACCTCCTCAAATTTAATTCACATGCTTGTCATGGTATCACTTCTCTGATGTCATGATCTTCTTTGGGAATGAAGGACAATATCATCTCATTCTCTTAACTCCTTACAATCTGTCTTTCAACTTTATCACAAATCAAAATTACTCTCTCCAAAGTTACCAATGATCTCTTGGTTACCAAATTCTCAGTCCTCATTCTACTTGGCCTCTTTGCAGTCTTTGACATCACTGATCATCCTCTCCCTGTTGATATTCTCTTGCCTTTAGGCTTTTGGGATAACTCTGGTTTTCCTTCTAACTGACTGTGCTTTCTCTGTCTGCTTTGTTGATTCTTTATTCAGATCAGGACTTTTATCCTTAGGTGTTCCTTAGGTGTTCCATAGGACTCTGTCCTGGGTTCTCTTATTTTCCCCTTCTATATTACTTCACTTCTATATCTCATTAGCTCCTGTGGATTTAATCTTTGTCAATGACTCTCAGAACTACCAATCCTCCCTGAACCTCTCAGCTGACCTCCAAACTGACATCTTCAGCTGCCAGATATCTTGAATTAGATTGTCCAAAAGATAGTCTAAACTAACATATCCATAAGGGAACTTGCTATTTTTCTCCTAAATCCTCCCTGCCATCTTCCCCTCCCATCCTACTTTCCCTTTTACTATGGAGGGCAACACCCTTCTCAACCTAGAAGTCATCTTGGATTTGTCACTGTGTCTCACCCTCCATATCCAATTTATTGGCTCTCAATTTCTTCTTTGCACTTATATTATGCTAGCATAGGGCTTTATTCAAATATCATATACAATACTATGGATAGATTCACTGCAAGTTAAATTAAGTTGAACTCCCATAGAGTCCTCTCTGTGTCTCTTAGACTTTATAAGATCCCATAAGGTCTCTCAAATATACTCCCTTCTTTTCTCTGACACTGCCATCACCTTGGCTTTCAACAACTCACATCTGGACCATTACAATTGTCTAGTGCCATAACCTAGCTCTTTCCTACCTCTCCAGCCTTCTTACTTATTACTCCCCAAACATATTCTTTGATACAATGACACCAAACAAGAACAAGATATTCTATCTCTCAGCTCTGAGCATTTTCTCTGACCATAGTTGCCCCCCATGCCTGGTACCCTTTTCCTCCTCATCTCTACCTGCTGATCTTTCTGACTTCTTTTAAATCTCAACCAAAATCTTTTCTTCCATAGGAAACTTTCCCAATTCTTCTTTCAAGTACCTTCCCTTTGTGAATTATTACTGATTATACCATTCATAGCTTATTTGTAGATATCTTTTGGCATATTGTCTCCCCTCTTAAACCATGAGCTCCTTGAGGAGCTCTTTTGACTCTTTTAGTCTCCCAAGCACTTAACACAGTACCTCCACATATAATAAGTCCTTGATAAATATTTATTGATTGATTGTATTAGGAGATATTGTCCTACCCCACCTTCAAACCCATGGAGAATGATCAGAGTCATTATTTTTGGTTTTAAGACAAAATATACATGGAAATTTGGGGGAAATCCCACTTCCCTTTATGTGTTACTCATTGTTAATTAAATTAAAATTCTTTAATACAAAATGATTTAGGAAAGGAGAAAACTATGAATGTCCATAATACTCCACTCCAAATATGCCTAAAGTTCTCCCACCTTTGTACCTTTTCTAAAATAGACTTTAAATCAGGGAGAATTTGGTTCTCATCATGGCTCTGCAGCTAACAGAAAACCAGAATACTTCTCCATGTCTCACTACTCTCATTTGTAAAATGAGAGAGTTGGATTAGATGACCTTTAAAATCAATTCAATTCAGTTTAGCAAATATTTTTAAAATGCCTACTCTGTGCAAGGCACTATGTTGGATGTGGGAAGCAAAGGCACTGACTGACATTTAGTGATCTAGGTAATGAATCCTGACATTTAAAACTTATTCTTTCAACGGTTAGCTCTTCATGCTTTATGTGGATGTAGGGAGTATTTTTTGGGGTAGGGTGGGGAGGTGTATAGAAGAGATGAGCAATAAAATTAGATATGTCAAAGGATGCACTTTAAGCCATCATTTGACTCTTGTATGTAGTTGGCATTTCCCCTCTTCACATAGATAACCTATAAAACATTTCAACCTTTTGCCAATGTTACCTTCTTTATCAAATAAATGAGATACTGTAAAGCAGGGTGGAAAATTTCCTTTAATAAAATCCATCTTTAGTTCTCAGTGGGGGAAAAAAGTTTGCTGTCTTCTTATGCTTTCAGGTCATTAATCAACTAGAATTCTCATATAAATGTGTATAACACACTGGCCCCTGAAGAACGACTGAATCATTCTTTCAAATTAGGCATAAGATATTGTTTAGCAAATCTGCCCATGATGCATCATTCCACATCTCTCATGATGCTTCCATCTGGGGGTAAGAAATCATTACACATATCAAATGTGGGGGCTGCAGTTGATTTTGCTTATTTACATGAAAATATCAGACCCAAATGCTATTGTAAAGATTATCGTGAGACCAACCAGCCACGAGAATTGTGGTTATGTTTGTTTGAAAATCAGCAGCTCTGGTTATGCTAGTAGCTTTGAGGGATTCAGAGTCTGAATGCTGAACCTGCTTCTCCAGTCCAGTTGATGTTCCTTGGAAGAGCTGGTTCCATTGTCAAAGCCACTTATTTGTTCTAAGAACAGTAGGACATTCCTGGTTTCTTTTATGTTCTATGCCATGGAGTCTTTTATAATCCTAGATACGCAGTAGGACTCTGGATAATTTAATTTAACTTTTTAGGAAATCTATACATTTTTCCTACCACCACCACCACATAAAATGCCTAAATAAGGCCTCAAGCTAGTCAATCAATAATCAATAATGTTAATCACCACCATGTGTCAGACACTGTGCAACCACATATGAAATCTAAATAAGGCCCCATACTAGTCATTCAATCAGTAATCAACAAAATTAAGCATTTACCATGCATCAGACAATCTTTAAGACTTTGGAAGGGGTACAGGAAAAGAAGGGAATATAATTCCTATTATATGCCAAGGGCCATGCTAAGTGATTTACAAATATTATTTTATTTGATCCTCACAAATATCCTACTAGGTAGATTCTGTTATTATCCTTATTTTACAATTGAGAAAGCTGAGACTAACAGTGTTTAAATGATGGATTTGAATTTAAGTGTTCCTGATTCTAGCATTAGCACTCTATACATTGTGTCACCTACTTGCCTTTGGACATACAAATGCAAAGAATGAAAGAATCTCTACTTTAAGGAAATTACATTCCAAAAGAGAAAAATGTATGTATGTATGTATGTATAATGTGTGTACATGTACATATATATGTTTATATACAGTCATAAATACATATAGACACATATTCATACGCACAATAAATGCAAGGTAGTTAAATTTAGAGTTGCTTGGGAGGGAGGTCATTAGCAGTTGGGGGTTCAGGAATGGCTAAGGCAAAGAGGGATTCTATGAGGCAGAAGTCAGGATGAAATACATTGCATTGCATGAGTGATATCTACTGTTAGAGGGAAAGGAGGTGAAGTACTGTATGAAGAACAGAAAGAAAACCATTAAGAGGATATCCAACCTCTAGGAGAACATTATTTTTTTCTAAGTATGTGAAAGTTTGTTTCTTTTTCCCTCTTGAAGTTATACTGGTGAAGTTGTACTTCTAATGAAGTAATTCTCTAAATGACCTTAGAAAGAGACATGGTTTAGTATCTCCATTTTGTCTATGGAGAAAATGAGGTATGAAACTGAGAACAAAGTTTCTTAAAATCACCAGAATCTACACCAATACAAATCATACAATTCGAAGATGAATGGAATCTAAGAAATAATTTAATTCAATTAAGGAGTTGATTGAGGGACTTTTCTTGATGAGTCTGATTTGCTGAGCTTCTAGTATGTTTGATGAACCTCTCCCTTTTGAGTTTGGGCATGCTTGTTGGTAAGACATTTCCTGCTTGGTTTATGGTGAATGGATCTGTGCTCAAGGTGACTGGGTTGTCTGGGACTCATTGGTGGGCAAACTCTGGCTCTAGAAACAACTTTTCTGTGACAAACTGTAGACAATATACATACTACTTTCAACTAGTTATCATCTCTTGCATGTATCTTTCTTTAAAAGTTTGTGGATCAAAAAAAAGAAGTTGGAGGTGGCTAGGTTGCACAGTAGATAGACCACCATCCCTGGAGTCAGGAGTACCTGAGTTCAAATCCAGCCTCAGACACTTAATAATTACTTAGCTGTGTGGCCATGGGAAAGCCGCTTAATCCCACTGCCTTGCAAAAAAAAAAAAAGAAGTTGGTAGGTCTGCCCAAAATAAGTCTTTAATGACTGCCTTTTGTCAGAAGCACATGGTGACCTGAGAGAGAAATTTTTGAATCTAAACTTCTTAGCAGACTTCTGACTATATTTTTTCAAAACAAGTGAGAGACTAGAGAACTCCCAGCCCAAGGGACTACAACAGCATCTGGGGAAGATGAAGTATTAAATCTAAATGTACATGAGGTAGTTATGAATATATGACCCAAGAAGCTGGTTTATCAATATTGTTCTTGAACCCTAAAGTCCTGTGTAAAATACAAAACAAATGTTCCTAGACACTAGATTTTCAGCAGAGAAAAAAGATTTCTGGGGAAACTGTACTGGGGACTGCCCTTGAGAATAACCTCAAGTCAAGAATTTGTAAATCTGACTTTCAAAATAGAAAAGGAATGTCCCTAAGCAGCGAGTACTTCTTGGAGAAAGAAGACTGTCCAAATGATTACTATGACTGAAAAAGCAAGAAAAGAATAAAGTTAAGGGATACAGAAATAGGAAACGTGTACTTTGTTCCCTGATATTATGTTACTAGAATAGTCCAGGTCCTGTGGGAAAGAGACTCTTATCAGCAACCACAAAGTATGTTTGCCTTTCAGGAGGAATCTATGCCAGAGGATAGTATTAAGATCTTAGAGGGAGGGTGGCTAGGTGGTGCAGTGGATAAAGCACTGGCCCTGGATTCCTGAGTACCTGGGTTCAAATCTGGTCTCAGACACTTAATATTTACCTAGCTGTGTGGTCCTGGGCAAGCCACTTAACCCTGTTTGCCTTGCAAAAAAAAAAAAAAGATCTCGGAATAGTCTGTTTAGAACTCTGTGGAAGAGTGAGCTTTCACTGGAATATCTGGGTATTTTCCTATTGGTAACACCACATTCATCAAACTTCCAACAGAAGCTAAAGTGAATGGTTATACGTTTTCTGTGTCCATTTATGGGATCTTACAAGTATTTTAAACTTTATGCATTTTTAATGGGGTGAAATGAAGGTCCATCCAATATGTATTTGTTAATTTGAGAGTTTATACAGGAACTTAATATTTTGGCATTCATGAAATTCATATTTAGAAATTTCACAAAATAAATTCTGTATGGGATCATATGGCCCCCAATTGAAAAATTAAATCTTTAGGATCAGCCCCAAAGATTGGATCTATTCTGTTGGAGTCTTCGGATTGCATTGGGAGTTTGAGAATGCCCTGAGTCATGAGCTACATATAGATTAAACCTAGAGAAATTGTGACAAGTCCTAGGTCAAGTTGATGGCAAATCCATTATTATATTCTGTTTCTCCTCTCTATTAAGAATATATTAGTGTCCTTCTTTTAGATCAGATTTCCTTAAGTCCCAAGGTTTCTATATTTATCTTCTATATACAAGCTTAAGCAATTTGGTTAAAAAATAGTTAGAAGTAACTGTTAAGTCAGAAGCTATGGTTCTTCTCTATTACATCATGTATAAAAATTAGGAACAATGAAAAAAGCAAAATTATAGCAGCTGGGAGTCTATGTCAAATTTTCTGTATATGTATACATTTATACACCCCCACCCACCCACCCACCCACATACAAATACACTCATTTGGTCTTTACAACTACCCTACATAGAGAGCAGGTAATTTAGAACTGAGACAATTTCCAGAAAACTCCAAATCCCTTTAACAAAGGGAAAAGTCAAAGCCCAGAAAGGAAAAGTGGCTGTAAATAAATACTGTAGTAAACTGAACTTCAAACTCCCATTCTCAGATACCTGAAAACTTCTGTTTGTTATATTCTTTTATTTTATTTTAGGAAAGAAATGGGATTAAATGATTTACTTAAGGACAGACAGTTAATGAATATTAAGTGTCTGAGGTAACATTTGAACTCAGGTCCCTGAAAACTTTTTTCATATGCCTCCTCTAAATGAGCCACATTTTGAAATGAAGAGTTGTTTATAAATGATTAAAACAATGTGCCTGGGACTGTAATTAGTGTTTATGATGAGCTACTTATCACCAAGTGTTAATGGACTTGGAGTTGAGATTGAACAAATATTTTTTTAATTAAAAAATAATTTAATTTTTAGAAATGAAAATAAATTGTTGAGTGCTTTCTAATGTGATAGATCCTGGAGATCCATCCTTGTCTTTACTACCCTCTACCAAACCTGTCTGAGGACTGGAGCTAAGGCAGAAAAACTTTTTGAGGGCAGAGTTTGCTCCATTTTTTGTCTTTTCATCCCCAGGATCTATCAGATTAGTAAATACTCAATTTATTTTCATTTCTAAAAAATTAAATTATTTTTTAATTAAAAAAAATTTGCTCAGTCTCAACTCCAAGTCCATTAACTCTTGGTGACAAGTAGCTCATCATAAACACTAATTACAGTCCCAGGCACATTGTTTTAATCAGTTATAAACAAGTCTTGATTTCAAAAAGTGACTCATTTAGAGGAGGTCTATGATAAAAGTTATGAAAGCCCAGGGTGTACTATGGTCAACTCTTACCTGTTGTAGAGAAGTGATTGTGAAATTTTCAGTGTGAGCAAATTCAGCAAATGCTACAAAATAAAGACTGATTTGTTGTTTTGTTGATTGTGGAGACCAGTGGTATCAAACTCAAATATAAATGGGGTTAAACCATAGAATTCTTTGATGCCACATATTGACTTGGGAAAACCACATATTAAAATTATGTTTTATTATATTTTCATTTGTTAAATATTTCCCAATTACATTTTAATTTGCATCAGAAGTTTTGGGGGCCACATGTTTGATCCATCTGGTCTAGATTTGAAAAAAGTGACAGAAAAAATGTTAATAATGTGGATTAAACTTAAAAATGTTTCGTGGATTTTGGGAGAGTTGGCTGCTAAGTATCTTACTGGTTTAGATTTTGAGTTTGTTCAAGAAAAAAAAAATCTTGAAAAAGGGCAATCAACTTTGTCTAATTATGTTGTCTTAAAGCAAAAACTCCAGTCACCACAGAAAATAGAACAGAAGATTTTATTAAGTGAAAAAGGAAATGGCAGTGATTTTCATTGACCTTGAATGTACTTCATAGTTTTTAAGTGTCTGAGTGGAGTATTTATATATTTTCTAGTCTGGTTTGAACTGTTGGGAAATGGAAATTGTGGGGAAAATGCTGAACAGAAGAAAAGAACTCTGACTCAAGGAAAAAATATGGACACAAGGTGATTAGGGAGTAAGAGAGTGAAGGTATGTCTAAGAATCCAAAAAGTTCAACCCATACAGCAGAGTAAAGAGACATCAAGTTTGTTTCCTCTGGTCTCAAGTGGCAAAAACAGAAGCAAAGAATTCCCATTTCCTCATTTGTCTCCTCTTACTTGGGCTTTCAGCAAATGCAGAGGGTGTTGGGAGGAGAGTTGAAACAGGAAGCAAGTGCCTGCGTGGGACAATGAGATTGTTATGGTAATGATGACTTGTGAAAATACAAGGTAATTAGTACAGCAGAATTCTCTCTTCCTTGACAGCATGCCAGTTAAGGCTGTCAGGGAAAACAACTCACTTTTCCAAAAAATATCTCTGACGATTTTTTTCCCCTCCCCAAAAATAGGTTCATCTCAATTTAACTTTTTTCTCTCTGAAGAAAGGGGTATGGAGGAAAGACCATTGGTTTGGGAATCAGTTTGAATGAGTTTGATTGGGAATGAGTTTGAATTCCAGTTTTTCTACTATTTGTATATCCTTGACAAATTGCTTCCACTTTATGGGTCTCAATTTCCTCATCTAGAAAATGAGATGGTTGACCTAGATGACCTCTAAAAAAATGTTTCTAGCTCTAATTCTGTGATGTCTATAGCTGTGTAGTATTATTGAATGCAAATTGATAAAGCAACTAATCAATTATATATAAAGAGATATAAATAACCAAAATGATTAATTTAGGACCTAAGTATGTACTTGGGGGGGTGCTTTGGCAAAAGTGCTAATGATTCAATCCATTAATAATCAATAAATATTTATTAATATCTACTGTGTCAAACATATTTTTAAGTGCTATGGGTTCAAAAAGTGTTAAAAAGCAGAATTTACAATCTAAATTATTTTTTTTTAATTTAAAAAAAATTTGTTCAGTCTCAACACCAAATCCATTAACTCTTGGTGACAAGTAGCTCATCACAAACACTAATTACAGTCCCAGGCACATTGTTTGAATCGTTTAAAAACAACTCTTCATTTCATAATGTAGCTCATTTAGAGGAGCCATGTGATAGAAGTTAATAAAACAAGGTGTGCTAGGGTCAAATCCTACCAGTTCTAGAGAATTGATTGTGAAAAAGCATTACCTTAGAAGCCACAAAAACCTAGAAACCAGTTCTGCCTCTTACTAAATGAAAAGTTTAGAATCAGGAAGTCTTGGGTTCAAATATCACTTTAGAAGTGGTTTAGATATGTGATGTTGAGTGACAATTTAACCTTTCTGAATATTTCCTCATCTGTAAAATGGGGAGAATAATAATAATAAAACTGGTTTCAAAGGGTTATCATGAGATAGGGATTATAAAATGCTTTGCAAATCTTAAATGCTATATAATATTTACTTTTATTGTTTTAAGTTATCCATGTGATCTTGGATAAATCATTTCAAATGGTCTACAAAGTGTCTTTTGGTTCTGTCATACCATGATTACATGGATTCCACATGACAGAGAAACCAAGCTAAGACGTTGAATGGCCCATCACATAAAAGGGTGAATAAAACATCCTATATTTTATGGGGAAAAAAAATACAGTACTCCTGTCTAGAAGAACTAACTCTGTTGTTTCTTTTTTTAAAAAATTAAATCTTAGTTAACAGAAATCTATTTTCATTTCTTTTATCTCTGTCCCCTGACCCTGAAACCTTTGAGGAAAAAAACAATCCAAAGCCTCATAAGTATGTGTTAGTCAAGCTGAATAAATTCCAATAATGTCCAAAAAAAATTCCACTTCATCAATTCATCACCTTTCTTTCAGGAGATAAGTTGTATGCTTATTATTTAAAATTATGACAGTAGGGAAAGAGCTCTGGTTTTGAAATTAAAAGTCAAAGATTTGAATTCCCACTCTCTTATTGGTAAGTGTGGGTCTTTTTATTCTAAAGAAAGTGTATTCATCTTCTCAATTAACTGTCACCTGGATAACCAGGGACAAGGATCTTAACCTTTCTAATCTTCAGTTTTCTCATACATTCAGAAGAAAAAGTATTAGGGCATTGGCATTAGCAACATGATACAGATCTGTTGAAAAAAGTTAGTCTAGATAGTCTCTGTTAGAGTTTGTCTAAATCTAGAACTACAAACCTATCATCCTACAACCATATCATAGAAGTTCAGCATTAGAGGGACCTCAGTTTAAAGTATATTCAAGCAAAAAACTTATAACATACCTTAGAAATGCTTCCTTCTTCTCTGAGAGAACTTCCTCAGTGAGAAGTTTGGGTTGAGGGAAGGGGAAAGGTATTTGACATTGGCTGGGCCACTCTCCATGAAGTGTGGGGGAGGAAGAAATAGGGTAAAGGACTGTTTAGATGCATGATCTAGGATCCTGTGAGTAAATTATTGTCCATGTATCTCTTAGTTTCAGACTGATGCTGATTCATATATGATTTCTTTTTTAAAATAAAGAACGATGACTTCATTTTCCTTGACATCTTAAAATTAGTCAAGTGGGCAGTTTTCCTTTATAGATTTCCAAATCCTCAGTAACTGGGTTCAGTAGGCCACAAATTGCCAACACCTAAGTCAAAACTTTTTTCAAACAGTATGCCTCTTAATTGTGCTACTCATTACAAGACACATTGAAGAGAGACCACTTTTCTGATCATGAGATTTCCTGATCATAATTTCCTTTCAATCCTTTCAGTTCCTTGGACTTGTATTTTGCAAATCAATGTTTCTTGAGTAAGAGAATATGAGAATACAGGATTTAATACTAGGCCAAACTCTCAACTATGGAATATTGACAAATATATCTAGCAAGGGGTAAGTGAGGCTTTTCTCAAAGCTGCCAAAACAGGCAAATTGGACTTTCTTTGTGAATTGATCTTTATAACTATTCAGCACCCTCTCATTCAAATCCAGTTCATATACTTATGCTATCACCTTCCTGATATCATGATCTTCTTTAAGTATGAAGGATCAAGTTCATTATCATCACTATATAACTACTTGAACAGGTAGCCTATTGACATTCCACCATGCAACATAATAACTACTATCATCTCTCTCTCTCTTTCTCTCTCCCTCTCTCTCTCTCTCTCTCTCTCTCTCTCTCTCTCTCACACACACACACACACACACACACACACACACACACAGCACACAAACATTCACCAGTACACTGCCATAGTGCCCCTTTCATAGGTACTATGTTTCATTCCAATTTTCTTGTGGTTGTCCCCCATACTTGCCCCTCCTTTAACACAACCTCTCCCCAAACCCCACTCAATTCTTTTTGCCCCAAATAAAACAATTCCTGGTTAAGTCTCAGGATTTTGGGCAAGTCAGTTATCTGCTAAATGCCTTAGTGATTCCATTTGTAAAAATGACACCACTGCTAGTTTTATAATATAATAAATCTTGTCCTGTTCAAAGGTTCTTGTGAGGACTAACATAAACCTATGGAGAAAAAGAGAAAGCCCATACTTACACTGAAGCGCTTTATAAATATGAGTTATTATTATTGACATATGCTTTTGTGCTGTTCCCGAATGTGTCAACTGCTCATTGAAATAGATTCTGACAGACACAGCTACTGACTACAGGTCCTTGTAATGTGAAAGAGACAGAGGGAAAAATGAATATGGAAAAACATTCACTGAAAGCTGTTTTCTCAAAGGCTTTGACTTTCTATCTTGGCTACCTCCCCCAACTTCTTTCTATATTTTTGGCTGCTGGGTATAGGAAAGATGGAAGGGCTTTGCAGAAGCAAGAGATTTGAGAGTGAAACTAGAAACTAAAGAGCTTGTGGGTTTAGGGTTTTTATGTTTCTCTCTCCTTTCATTTCTCTGGGGAGTCTTTGAAAAGGAATGTGTTAGAACTTGGAAGAATCTAAGTTTAATTTCATTCTTCCTTGCTTCCATGAACCTTACTCCTAACCTGACATACCCCACTTCCTTCCCCTAAAATGAGAAAGAAATGGAGACAGAAAGCAAAGGAGGAGAGAAAGAGACAGACAGAGACAGAGATGAAGACAAAGTTTTCCCTTGTCTTCATAGACAGAGAGATAGAAACAGAGAAAGAGACAGACAGACAAAAAGACATAAGAGAGGTGGGATTGGAAAGAGTTAGGACTGAATGACACACGTGAAGGGTTGGAAAAATGACCAAATATGAAGCGATATCTTTCTCTTCCTCCCCCTCTTCTTTGAAAATAGGTCAAGGAGAAATAATTTAAGAATGATTGGAATCGCATAAAACAAATGATATAAAAAATCTGGATGCTATTTTCAAGAAATCTTTTTTTTTTCTTTTAGGTTTTTGCAAGGCAAATGGGATTAAGTGGCTTGCCCAAGGCCACACAGCTAACTAATTATTAAGTGTCTGAGGCTGTATTTGAACTCAGATACTCCTGACTCCAGAGCTGGTGCTCTATCCACTGCGCAACCTAGCCACCTCCTTTCAAGAAATCTTAAATGAAAACTGTCCAGATCTTTTAAAGCTAGAGGGAAAAATAATGATGATAGAAAATCTACCAGTCATTTCCATTAAGCAACTCCAGGAATATCTAGAAAACTTAGATGTTTCATGTCAAAGCAAAAATACAGCAAGCATCAAGTAACAACTAACCACATTCAAGAGTAAACTGGATCCGGCAGCTTCTAATAAAAAGAAGTAGGAAGGAATCTTGGAATAAAATATACAAAAACCAAAAGGTATAAAATTATAACAATAAAAATTTATCCTTACAAAATTGAATATAAATCTAAAGGGGAAAAAATTTCAAACATTTCTGATAAAAAAATAATCTAAGCAGAATAGAAACTTTGAAATGCAATCTACAAAACTATGGCAAGCCTGTATGATGATGTGGTGTTGAAAAAGAAGAAAAAGTACACATTTGGAACTCAAATGTTTTTATTTTTAAAAAATACTTATGAAGTTAAATAAGAAAAACAGAACAGAACAATTAGGATAGATTGATTTTATTCAAGTTCTAAGAAAGAAAAGTTAAAAAAAAAGGACTGGGGCAACTAGGTGGCAAAGTGGATAGAGCACAAGCCCTGCCTGGAGTCAGGAGGATCTGAGTTCAAATATGATTTCAAACACTTAATAATTGCCTAGCTGTGTGACCTTGAGTAAGTCACTGAACCCCATTACCTTAAATAAAAACAAAATGAATTAAGAAAAAGAATGTGCTAATATAGAAAGGAGGAATTAGGGATGGGACTTGCTATTTCTTAAAATACTGTAAAAGTATAGCTATATAACTTCTCTCTCTCTCTCTCTCTCACACACACACACACACACACATACACATACACACACACATAAATACAAAAACCAAGTTTGATATAGAAATACATTAAGTTCAACAGAATAAACAGATGGAATAAGGAAGGCAGAGAATAAATGGAGGGGAAAACTTAAAACCCAAACAGCCTTTCTCATTCTAAAAGAGGAAAAGGGTTAATTAAAAATAAAAAGAAAGATAAGGACAGTTAGGTGGTGTAGTGGATAGAGCACCTGCCCTGGAATCAGGAGTTCAAATCTGCCCTCAGACACTTAATAATTACCTGGCTTGTGTGGCCTTGGGCAAGTCACTTAACCCCATTGCTTTGCAAAAATCTAAAAATAAATAAATAAATAACTGGAAAATAAGAAGGAATCCACAGTCAGAAAATGATTTGATAAGTTTTGATATCATAATTGAATGGATTATTATTGCACTAAAAGAAATAATGGAAGACATGATTTTGGAGAATCCCAGGAAGTAGAAATCATGAAGAAAAAAGTGAGCAGAACCAGGAAAACAATTTATACAATTACAACATTGTAAAGAAAAAGAACTTTGATCAAAGCAATTACCAACCATGTTTTCAGAGGATTTAAGATGAAGCATACCCTCTACATCCTGACAGAGAGGTGGTATATTTAAGGTATAAGACAGAGAGACACACATTTTTAGATTATGACTTTCCTATATTTATTGGTTATAAGTTGAATTTTTATTGTTGTTTGTTGTTTTGTTTTTAACTTTTAATTAGAGAGAGTTTGGGAAGGAGTAGGTGCTTCAATAATAGTGATATTATCTCAATGCCCCGCCTCCAACACTCCCCAAAGGTTCACTGAAGCATTTTTAATAACCAGAAAAGAACAGAAAAAAGTTTTGTGGAAACACAGATAAACAGGACAGTTTTGAAAGTTAGGGATGGAATTTAGCATAACTTTTTTTATTTTTATTTTTTTTTTAGAGCAAGAAGACTGAAATAGAGTTAGTTTCATATACAATCTTCTTGGGTACTGCTCTGTATATGAAAATGTTCCTTTTTGTGTTTAAGTTCAAAAGAAAAAAATAAGAAGAAATTTAGGCACACTAAAAGAGTATGGTAATGCTGTTATGACTGAAGGAGACACTAACTCTGGAAGGAAAAATCAAGCACAGTAAATGATTTTGTTGGCCATCAATATATCACCAGATAAGTTTAGCTATCAGAATTCACAAGATCTATAGAGCATTTTCCCATTTAGTCTGTGGGATGGATGTTTTATTGGAAATACAAACACTTAACTATTAGTAAGTGCTTTTTTTATTTTTGATAAATAGGTTGATGGTGGGAGTATTTTGATCACCTTGATGAAGTTTTCAGAGCTTGAGCATGTACTTAAATAAGGAAAACAGGTGTCCATGATAAGTATGAGAGTAACATTTGTTTGAGAGACTGGAGATAGTACTTGATTGCATTTCAGTGTAAAAAGGCAGAAAGATGTGAAGAAATCAATGGATATAGCACTGGAACTGGAGTCAGAAACACCCGAGTTCAAGTCTAGTTTCAGATACTTATTAGCTATTTATGCACTTGGGCAAGTCACTTAACCTGTTTGCCTCAGCTGTAAATTGAGGAGACTAATAACACCTACCTTTTAAGTTTGTTGTGAGGATCAAAATGAGATATTTGTAAAAGCACTTAGTACAATGCCCAGCACATTTTTGTTATTATTGTTTAATCATTTCGGGCATTTGGGATTTTTTTGGTTGTTGTTTCTTGTTTGTTTTCTTTGGCAAAGATACTGGACTGATTTGCCATTTCCTTCTCCAGATTATTTTAAAGGAAAGGAAACTGAGGCAAACAGGGTTACATGACTTGCCCGGGATCATATAGTTAGTAAGTATCTTCAAGGTCATATTTGAACTCAGCAAAATGAGTCTTCCAGACTCCAGACTTGTTTCTCTATCCACTAATCTTCCTAGGTGTCCTTCCCTTTTCCTTTGCTCATTTCCTTTAAAGTGAGATATAAGATGTTTGGATACTTTAATGAAGTGAAAATAAGTCTCAATCAATTAAAACTTTAGACTATGGTTCTTAATCCTGTTAGTCAACTTTTGAAAAAAATAATAATTAGTTCAATTAACTGGCTTTCTTTGTAAATGTATATATTTATTTTAAGTATTTAGAAAGTTGATTCCGAAGAGTCCATAGGTTTTTCCAGACCAAAGGTGTCAATAACACAAAAAGACTAAAGAACCCAGGCTTTAGGTTGTTGAATGTACAAGAATTGTGTTTACATAGGTCATGCTCTGAGGATCACCTATAAAGTATCAAACTTCTTGAGAAACAGAATTATTTTAGAGATTGGAGCAAGTTAGACATCTCAGTAAAACCCTTGAGGAGAAATTTCTTGGAAGAGAAAAAGAGACTTTGGCTTTGCTCTCAGCCTAGGCCTCTTTGCTGCTCCCTGCCCCACTTGGCTAACAGAGGATCTTTCGAGCCTTGAAGGGCCTTAAGGATTCTGGACTTCCCATTTTCTCATCAGCATCCTCATATTAATCCTCTTGAGATGGCAGTGACTGCCAGTAGTATCTGCATCGGGAGCCAAGGACAAATTAGACACAGATTCACAATTTTATAAAGAACTAGGCATAGAAACTACCCCATGCTTAAGGGGAACTTCTTGAGTATCCCACACAGAGAAGCACTTCCAACAAGCAAGAATTGTGAGTCCCTACTTTGCCAAATGTGTTCTCTTAGCCACTTTCACTTGGCCTTGGAAACTTTTGAAGGGATGTTTTGTATTGAAACAAATTGTAATAACTATTATTACTATAACACCTTATAATCACTACTTTCTAATAGCTACTAGAGACAGGATGACTAAATTGATTCTTAACTGATTATCTTGCTGGTGCACTGCTAGGAGTTTGTGAGTTACAGCCCTAGAAAAGATGCCTCCTGAATCCTTAGGGCTATCCATAAATTATAGTATCCATGGATTATAGTAGACAGACCAGCCTCACTAGGATCTGTGGGAGTTATGACCTCAGAGCATTAGTGACGGGGTCTGCCCCTTGAAATGATTGATTGCCTGTGATAAAGAGGATTGCTGTTGTTGTTTGTCCTTCACTCTCAAAGAGAAAATCAGAAAGGTGATGCTATGTCTTGCAAGTGAATTGGATTTAAATGAGGAAAGACTGTGCAAAGTCACCAGCCTCACTTTCTCCTCTTGAGTCATCTTGATCTAGTGGCCAGATATAGATCATGATGACTGGAGATGATCCCCCAGGATTCGAAAGGTTAGATTCCTATTGGAAGAGCCACCCCTTTGGAAAGAACTAGAAAAGTGACTTGACAGATCTGCCTAGCTCTTTTTCTGGATTTTCATCTTTGGGGTGGGGAGAGGAGGGGAGGTTCAGAGGACCCTACCAGAATTCATCAGATAAGATGCATTTTCTTAGAGCGGGGGAGAAAAGGGAAATTCCCTCTCAACTTCCCTTTTCTCTTCCTCCAAGGTCTGATAGGAAAGAAATTTCTATCTAGCAGTCTTAGTGTGTTTACCTTTTTTTTTTTTGACAGGAGGAGATTCAACCACTGGAAGATACTATATGTCTGTTGGGATTGTGGGTGAACCAGGAGCCACTAGGATGCCAATTTTGTCCCAATAGCAACGCCAAGTCCCCACCTTGGGGGGAGGGGCTACTATGAATTCTTTTAGAGTTTTATGTATTTTGAAGGAGAGGAGGAAGGTGTCAAATAAAGAATATTTTGCCCTTTTCATGCATTTGTTGCCTTGAGGACTTATACAGGATCTGGGAATTCTGTAATTACATTTATATTTACTTAGACATAAATTATAACTAAGCTACAGTTGGCAAATTTTCTCATAGGATATTCTGGGTAGAGGCTATGGGTCAAAAGAGAAAATAATACATGTAGGATAGCCTTCAGTATTAGAATGCAGAAAACATGAATCCTTTAGATTAGGGATATCAAACTGAAATAGAAATGGTGATTTCTAAACTGAACATAGGAATGCAGGTGAGTTGTATATTGATTTGGTTTTAGATTGCAATATTACCTATGTTTTATTGCATTTTTATTTTCTTATTTATTTCTCAATTACATTTTCATCTAATTCTAGCTACAGCAAAGAGTGGGTCACATGTATGTATGACATCTTTGATGCAATATTCTGGAAATAAGTCAGATTTTGAGATATCGAAGTCTATGAGTACAGGGATTCATGTATTCTTCCTTGAATCTCTTTCCATGCCTAGCGCAGCCTTTTACATATAAAATGCTCAGTTCGCATTTTTGATTTGAGTTGGTGAATCATTGCACAATCACTACATCCTAATATCATTACAGCAGAAGCAAAATTTATCTTTTCAGGTGTTACATCCCTTTCTATATAAATCCCCACTTATTTTCACATTTACTTGTTTTCACAAACACCTAATGTGTGCATTCTGTCAACAGTAATAACCTGGCATACCTTCCTTATACAATACAGTAGTTAGCTTCCATTATGGACAGTTTGGAGGACAAATTTTTGCAGGCAATTCTCATGTCTTTTTTTTTCAAATGGAAGATAGAATACACATAATGTTAAAACAATAGATTCACGAAGTGTTAAAATAAACTCCTTAAAGTAGGATTCTACAAATATGTAGAGCTAGTTCCCATTGTCTAGATGCTTACCATCTAAGGCCTTTTATATTTATATAAGAAAGGAGAGAATCATTGACTTCTACCACCTGCCTTGTATGTTCAACTCTCTTCCCCCAATAGCACATATTGGTTTCAAAAGGAATGCTATCCAAAGTTGGAATAAGAGTCATAAAATATCAAAATTGGAAATGACCTCAGAAATATTCAGTCTAAAGGGTTCATTTCTATGCTAAGGAAACTGAGTCACAGAGAGACTAAATGACTCAAATCAGAAATCTAGTTAGAAAGGAACAACAGAAGCAGATTCTGTCTCCTGATTTATAGTATAATTATTTATAAAATTTAGTTTTATTTATACTTTTAAAAAACCACTTGTCACTTCTCAATAATTACCTTATACATAAAAGCTTCCCTTATAGTAAACTAGAATAAAATTTAACAATACATGGTTATACTCTTGGGTATATGCTAGCTTGGATACTCTGGGGAGTGTATCCTAGTCTTAAAATCCAGTTTCTATTTCTAGAGAAAGGTTGCTAACAGTCTTTTAATTGTGAATCAGATAATCTTCCTTGATTTTTCTATTTCTTTCTAACATTCCTCCATGTTCCAATGCCAGCCAGTATGGTTCTAACATCATCATATCCAATTCAATTCAACAAATAGTTATAAAGTATCTGTTGTATGCAATAATAGATTGCAGCAGTGTTACTTTAATTCCTCCTCTATGTTGACCTAGGTATGGAAACACCATTTCTCCTCAAATTCACAAGCAGTTGCAAGGACAAAGCATAGCTAACCAGACTAGAGTATTAATTATCTAAATGTAATGGATAAAAGTACAATAAAGGAATTTGTAATAAGAACATTTTTCTGGATTGATCTGGATAATAGCCCCAAGTAATTAACTCTTCAGTTTAAGTAGGTTCCAGCTGTCACTGTGTCTGGAGCAGATAGGATATTCAGTTCAGAACCTGTTTCTTAATTTTACTTCCAGATGAACATTCCCAGATTATAATTAAAGGATCTTAAGCTTCTGTCTTAAAGTGCCCTCTTGGGTACTGACCTGGTCCCTCCTCCCTGGCAGTAGAAGTCGCATTTCTATGGGAGCACTAAAATTTCCATCTCTGGGTTTCATGTCATTTTGTCCTGACCTAGAGGAACACTGCCCATTAAGTTTCTGTAGTTCTTGGACATTTCCACCTTGTCAATCGTCTTATACTTTACTCCTTTTTGAGCATGACCCTGACCAGTTTTTCCACTCACATGACATTCCATCTCCTGATTCTGTACCTTTGTCCTTGTCATCTTTTATCTCTGAATTTTATCATTTTATCATTTTGCTTGCCCTATTAGATTTCCTTGTTTCCTCCTAGTCTCAGATCAGACTTCTGCAGGAGATCTTTTCCTAACTCAATCTCACTTCTCCCTTCCCCTTTACCCTCTTTCTGGAGGTACATAATTATTTACATATTATCATACTCACTGGAATGCTATCCAAAGTTGGAATAAGAGTCATAAAATATCAAAATTGCAAATGACCTCAGAAATATTCAGTCTAAAGGGTTCATTTCTATGCTAAGGAAACTGAGTCACAGAGAGACTAAATGACTCCTAGAGAGCTGGGACAATTTTTTTTGCCAGTTTTTGTAACCAAAACACTTAGGACAAAGCCTGAAAGACAGTTATTTGTTGCTAAATTGACTGACCTTTCTGTACTCTTAGCCCACTTCTCTTCATTTTTGTAGTTATTATGAAATTATTAAGACTGGTTTCATCCTTCCATAATACTAGACATCTTTTAGAAATCTTCCTTTTTCTTATGAATTTACTGTCCACAAGAACATACATTTTAATATATGAAGAACAAAAGAGAATATAAAACCTTGAATTTCTGTTTTTCAAAATGCATATTAAATTTAACCTGGTAGTAACAAAATTGCTCAGTAGTAGATTTCTTTACATATTGTTCTAACCTGGACACTGGCCAAGTTGGTATTTAACAATATGACCTTGACAGTGAGCACCATCTTTACCTTTCAGGTAGTATCAACTATAGTCACTGTCAGAAGTAGACTCCATTTCCTGCTTCAAAGTCTGTGCTTCCTTTAGGCTTATATCTCATTTTCATGCTTGTTATCTGAGGAATGCTTCCAAGGCTAAGCTTACCTGAAAAGCAGACATTATTGTCATAAGATTTAGAGCTAGAAGGAATCTTAGAAGTCTTGGAAAAACCAGGACCCAAAGTAATAAAAGGACTCACCCAAGGTTATTGAAGTAATAAATGACAGAGCTAAGATTTGAATCTACTTGCTCTCATACTGTAAATTCAATGCTCCCTTCAAAACACCACTCTGAAAAATTCTGATACCAAGTTCTGATATCCAGTATACAACTTTTTTTAGTTAAAAATTTATATTAACCTTTTTGTATTTGTCATCATCCTTTTAATTTTTTCAATTATTTAGCATTCATTTTTTTCTCCCAAATACCTGAAAAAGTGAACAAAATCATGTAACAAAAACATAAACAAAATAAATTTATATATCTGTTATGTCTCAAAAAAGTGGGTGTCATTCTGCATATCACCTGTCAGAAAGTATGTAGAAATCTTCATCATCAGTCTGTTAGATTCATGGTTGATCATTAGTTCTGTGATCTTAATTCTTTCAAAACTATTTGCTTTTAAAATATTTAGGTTAAATAAATTGTTCTTGTTCTACTTACTTGGCTTTACATTAGTGAATTCCAGAAAGTAATCCCAGGTTTTTCTGAAACCATATCTTTCAGTATTTCTTATAAGATATTACATTTATATGTAATAATTTAGGCAGTCATTCTCAATCAATTGATACCTCTAGATTCCAATTTTTTGCCACCACAAAATGTTACATTATATATTTTGTATATTTAGAATATTTTCCTCCTTTTTTAATGATTTTGTGGAATGACCTAGTAGTATTATTGCTGGGTCTCACAGTTAATTTATAAAGTTCTCTAATTACTCATGAACTTAGGTACCCCAAGTTAAGAGATCTTTCAGAAATCTAACCCTGGAGTATCATGATAAACACATATTAAAACTCTATATACACCATTTTAGGGGGCAGCAAGATGATGGAGTGAAGGCAGGAAATACCAGAAGTTCTCTCCTAGATCACTCCAAATGTCTTTAAATTATGACTCTAACCAAATTCTAGGGTGACAGAATTCACAGAAAAACTGAATGAAACAATTTTTTCCAGCCCATGACAACTTGGAAGATCCATAGCAAGGGACTTTTCCACCAGGGTTGGAAAGGCCACAGCACATCCCAGGCTACAGCTATCCAGGAACAACCCACTAGGCACCTATGTCCTTGGGGGCGCTTGGGTCCATGGCAGTAGGGCAGTTTCCAGACTTCTCAGTCAAGGGATTGCCAAGAACAACTTGAAAAGTCAGTGGGAAAACTCTGCCACATCAGAGTAAGTATGGAGCCCAGGCCAGTGGAACCCAGGTCAGTATAGCCCCAATCCTGGGAACCAGAAGCCAACTTGTAAAATCACCCAGCACCTGCTTCCAGCACATTTAGTTCATGGGTGGCAAAGGAGTCAGGGGAGATTGCAGAATTCTCTCCACTATCCCTGGGGCAGGACTTTGTTGCTTTACCCATACTCAGATCCAGGTTACAATATTGCATGGGAAGATGATAATGATAATTCATATGAACCTTCTCATTTATTAGGGCTGTTAGAAGGAACACATATAGACCACAGCACAAAAGGGAACTGAATATAAAGTTATAATCTATTATAAAGATGGAGTTAATGGGTAAGAAAGGAAAGTACTGGGAGAAAGGAAAAAATAGAGGTAGAATGGGAAAAGATATTTCTCATAAAAAAGGCAAGAAAAAGTTTTAGCAATAGAATGTAAGGGAAAGGAAGGTGAGGGGGAACGAGTGAGCTTTCATTCTCATCAGAAATGACAGAGAGGAAATAACACACACACTCAATAGGGTATAGAAATCTATCTTACCCTAGAGGAAAAGGGGAGAGGAAAGGGATGGAGGAAAAGGGGACAGGGGAGGGGGAGGGTGATGCAGGTGATTAGAAGAGAGGGAAGATCATGGGAGAGGGTAGTTAAATACAACTCACAATTAAAGAAGAACAGGGTGAAAGGAGAGAGAGAGAGAATAAAATAAATGGGGATGGGAAGAAATAGAATGGAGGGAAATATAGTTATCAATAACAACTGTGGGGAAAAAATTGAAGCAATTTTTCTGATGGACTTATAATAAAGAATGCCATCCATCCCAAAGACAATTTGAAACAAACTTATTTTTTTCTTTCACTTCATTTTTCCTTAGGTTTCTCTATCTATCTTTGTTGGGGGAGGGGGATTATGATTACTTTTATAGTAAGACTATTGTAGTAATGTCAAAAAAATAAATAAATTTTAAAACAAAAACAAAAAAACTATATATGAATTCCTCAACAAAGAAAGAAAAAGTGCATTCCCTCACCACATCTTCATCACCTGCATCCTTATCAGCATCACAATTACTGCATTTTTAACTTAGTATTTTATTTTTCCCTAATTACATGTAAAAAAATTAAACATTCATTTTCTTAATTTTGAGTTCCAAATTCCCTCCCTCCCTCCTTGCCCTCATTAAAAAGATAAAAAATTTAATATGCTATGCATGCATCACCATTAATGTTAGCCAAAATCCAAATCTCATACAGTCCTTCTTACACCATGTAACATTAGTCTCCCTTAGCCACCACAAATATTTTCAGAATCCCAGAGTTGGAAGGAACTCAGAGGCTATCCAGTTCAGCCCAATACATTAACTCTTCTTACTAGGAGAGTTCTAGAGTTGAAATGAAAGACCTGGTTTTGTCTCTTGGCTCTGACACTTACTGATAAACTTGAGCAAGTCAACCAAACTGGGCTTCAGTTAACCTGTTTGTAAAAAGAAGGGGTTGGATTAGATGATCTATGAAATCTCTTCCTATAAGTATATAAGGTATAAGGTCATATATACAACCTCTTCAACAAGTGTTCATCTAGCCTTTATTTGTGGCACCCAGTGAGGTTTTAGATTAAAATATTTAAGGAACCTAATACCTAAAAAAAGAGTCTAAAATGGACTAGTTGTTTTTACTTGAAACACCTTTTGGAAACTTTATACCTGAGTAAAGGCTGTGTGGAGAGAGAAAAGTCTTCGGGATGCACAGGCAACTTGGCTTATAGTCCTATCTTGGCTACTAGCTCTAAATAAGCTCGGGCAAGCAATTTAACATCAGCTGCTTCATTTGTAGAAAAGAACTCAGGAATACCTGCGCTCAAATGTCTCCTTTTTTAGTTTATTAATTTTTTAAAAATGTATTTTATTTATGCATTTCTAATATAGTTTTGTTATAAGAGCAAACATAATTCCCCCTTCTCCCTCAAAAATAGAAAAGCCTCATGAAAAATAAAGTGAGAGAAAAATGAAAAAAAAATTGTACTTCAATCTATTTTCAGATTCCATCAGCTTTGTCTCTGGGATGGATTGCATTCTTTGTCATAAATTCATCAGAGAAGTTGCTTCCATATTTTTTCCCATAGTTGCTATTGCTAATTGTATTTCCCTCCATCCATTCCTCCCCACTTCCATTAATTCTATTCTATTCTATTCTATTCTATTCTATTCTATTCTATTCTATTCTATTCTATTCTATTCTATTCTATTCTATTCTATTCTATTCCATTCTATTCCATTCTATTCCATTCCATTCCATTCCATTCCATTCCATTCCATTCCATTCCATTCCATTCCATTCCATTCCATTCCATTCTATTCTATTCTATTCTATTCTATTCTATTCTATTCTATTCTATTCTATTCTATTCTATTTCTATTCTATTCTATTCTCTCTCTCTCTCTCTCTCTCTCTCTCTCTCTCTCTCTCTCCTTTTACTTTGTCCCTTCTCAAAAGCATGTTATGGGGCAGCCAAATGGCACAAAGGAAAGAGCACCACCCTGGGTCCAGGAGGACCCAAGTTCAAGTCTCACCCCAGACACCCAACAACCACCTAGTCACATGGACCCAGGCAGGCTACCCAACCCTACCACCTTGCTAAAAAATAAGTGTGGTTTATCTGACTACTTTCTTCCAGGATCTTACCTCTCCCATATCAGCTATATCTACCCTACCCTCCCCTTGTCCCCTCTTTCCCATTCCCTTCCTCTCCTTTTTCCTCTGAGGCAAGACAGATTTATATATCCTGTTGAGTGTATATGTTATTTCCTCTCTGAGCCCTTTCCAATGAGAATGAAGGCTCACTCATTCCCCTTCATCTTCCCTCCTTCCACACCACTGCAAAAGTTTTTTCTTGACTCTTTTATGTGTAATATCTTAGCCCATTCTACCTCTCCTTCCCCTTTTTCACAGTAAATTCCTTTTTCACTTATTGACTCCATCCTTAAATATATTATACCTTCATATTCAACTCTTTCCTGTGCCTTGTCTAAATATGCTCCTTCTTACTGTTCTATTAATTGAGATGGTTCATATGAGTTATCAGTATTTTATTCCCATGCAGGAATACAAGCAATTCAACATCATTAAATCCCTCATAATTTGTCCTTGCTGTCCACCCTCTCTATGCTTCACCTGAGTCCTGTACTTGAAAATCAAACTTTCTGTTTAGCTCTGGTTATTTCAACAGGAAAATTTGAAATTCTCCTAGTGCATTGAATGTCTATCTTCTCCCCTAGAAGAGAATGTTCAGTTTTTCTGGGCAGTTGATTCTCAGTTGCATTCCAAATGCTTTTACCTTCTGGAATATCATATTCTAAGCCCTATGAGCCTTTAAAGTAGTTGCTACTAAGTCCTGTGTAATTCTGATTGTAGCTCCACAATATTTGGATTATTTCTTTGGGGCTGCTTATAATATTTTCTCTTTGACTTGGGAATTCTGGAATTTGGCTATTATATTCCTGGGAGTTATATTTGAGGATCTCTTTCAGGAAGAGATCTATGTATGCCTTAATTTCTATCTTATTCTCTGCTTCCAGGATATCAGTGCAATTTTCCTGTAGAAATTCTTTACAAATGAAGTCAAGACTCTTTTCCTGGTCCTGATTTTCAGGTAGTTCAATAATTTTTAAATTGTCTTTCCTGAATCGGTTTTCCAGATCAGTTATCCTTCCAATGAGATATTGCATATTTTCTTCTAGTATTTCATTCTTTTGGGTTTTATTTTATTGTTTCTTGATTCCTCATAAAGTCATCAGCTTTGCTTAGGTTCATTCTACATTTGAAGGAAGTGTTTTCTTCAGAGAACTTCTTATCTCCTTTTTCAGCCGACCAATTGTGCTTTTTAAGACAGTCTTCTCCTCATTAACTTTTTGGACTGCTTTTTCCATTTGACCTAAACAGGCTTTTAACATGTTATTTTCTTCAGCATTTTTTTTGTATCTCCTTGACCAATTTGCTAATTTGGTTATGATTTTCCTCCATCACTGCCATTTCTTTTCTCAATTTTTCCTCTACTTCCCTTACTTGATTTTCAAAATCTTTTTTGAGCTCTTCCACAGTCGGAGTTCAATTCCCATTTTTTTTTTTGGAGCTTTTTCACACAGAAGCTTGGATTTTGTCATGTTCTGAGTATGTGTTTTGATCCTGCATGGGACCAAAGTAAATATTTGTGGTCCAGTTCTTTTTTTTTCTGTTTACTCATTTCCCCAGACTGTGCCCTGGGTTTGAGGTGCTTCCCAAGATTTTAATGTTATTGGAACATACCCCCCCCCCCCCAGGGACCACAGTTCCTTCAATGACTTATGAGAGGCTCTGACTGCTTGCTCTCTGTTCTATGGATGACCACAAGCACTCTCCTCTGCTCCAGAGCTGTGGGGAAGTTTCCTGCTCTATGGCCTTAGACTGTGACCTGGAACTGAGTATGGGCAAAGCAGCAGATCCTATCCCAGGGATAACAGAGAGAGACCTAGACAGTCTCCCTCTACCTCCTTACCTTCCATAAGATGAGCGCTCTGGAAGCAACTGCCAGAGAGCTCCCTGTTAGGTGATTCTGCTTCCATTTCTAGGGGTTGGAGTTGTGCTGACCTGGGCTCTGTGCTTACTCTGGTAGAGTTTTACTGCAAAAGTTGTGTTTGGTGATCCCCAAGTTAGGAGGTCTGTATGCTGCTTCCACCACCATGAGCCCAGGTTCCCCCCAGGGACTCAGGTACCCTGAGGCCTGTTCCTGGAAGCCTGGAACTCTGTTTTCACTGGTACACTACTGCCCCCTCAGGACCTCAGCAGAATAGAGCCTTCCACAGATCTTCCAAATTACCTTGGCTTGGAGAATGACTTCACTGGTTCTTTCTGTCATTTCTGCCTCTCCAAAATTTAGAGAACTAATTTTAAGGTTTTTGGAGTTTCTTGGAAGCAATCCTCTGGGAAATATTGCCTTCACACTGCCATCTTGGCTCTGCTCCCCTGTCTCCTTTTTTAAAGATCATCTTGTTGTTCAGTTGTTCAGTTATATCTGACTCTTCATGACTACTTATAGGGTTTTCTGGGTAAAGATACTGAAATGGTTTCCATTTTCTTCCCTAATAGATAAAGGAAAATAGGGGTTAAGTGATTTACTCAGAGTCAAACAGTTAGTGAATGTCAGAGGCTGGATATGACTCAGGTCTTCTTGACTGTACTTCTAGCTGCTTCCTTTTGGACTTTAGAGACCATCTAGTCTAATGTCATTTTGGAGACCAGAACAAATGATGCCCAGGAAAGATAAATGACTTGTCCAAGATCACACAAGACATAGATATGGACCCAGGGACTCTAACTCCAAAATCAATGTTCTTTTCACTATGTCATAGTAATAAAGGGCAGAAGAAATAGGATGGCGGGTAGGGGAGAGAAATAGAAGGTAGAATTAGATAAAAATGATAGGATTGACTTTAAGTTTTTAACTTTGAACCTATGACTATTATAAGATCTCTTAAGTTCCTCCCCAAATTCCTAATTTCATGAACCTCCACAAGAACTTGAGGAATGTGGCTATGATCTCCAAGGTTTCCAAGAATAGGAAGGTAATGAAAAAGTTACTAATCTGGGGGAAGCTAGGTGGCTCAGTGAATAGAGCAGCAGTCCTGGAGTTAGGAGAACCTGAGTTCAAATTTGGCCTCAGACACTAATTACTGTGTTACCTCGGGCAAGTCACTTAACCCCATTGCCTTGTAAAAACATAAAAAAGTCTCTCATCTGATGAAGTGAGGAAAAAAATGTCTCCTTCAGAAATGAACTAAAAATTACAGACACTGAGTCTGTGTGTGAATGGGTAATGTATAACTACCATAAGTACTTCCTCCTGCACACAATGACCTAAGAATCACAAATTTTTGACTGATAAAGTCTAAAGTTACTATCAGCCTTATCCTGAGTATGATCTAAGATCCCTTTGTTCTGGGTAAAAAACAAGACCAACCCTTCTGAAAAACACTCAAGTGAAGTCTTTGTGCAATGTGTCATTAGGTGCCAAAAATAAGCATTTCAATTAGATTCATTAAGACAGTTAATACTTGGTAATTGAATAGCAACAGATTGCTAAGGAACCCTTATTGAGGGCTAATAAGTATGTAAGAAAGAAATCTTTTTCTCCTGTAATTCCATCAGCTGTAAACTAGTGTAATTAGATTCTTACTAACTCATTCAAATTGAAGGGAATGTTGAGGCATATAATTGGCTCTTAAGAAGGTACCTGTAGTAGTTTTGGGTGCTTTCCATTTACATACTTATTAAGTGTCAGTTTAACTTGCTAAATAATTGAGACTAGTGGACAGTTGATAAGTTGGTTAAGAGTGAATTAAATTCTAAACCATATTAATAAATCGGGTCCAGAGATAGTTTTAAAATTTGAAAGGTATGGTTGTTGAGCTCACTTATACTTTATAATTCATTGTCTTTCAACTTAATTTAGAAAATATCTTTTTAGAGGCAGCTATGTGGTGCAATGGATTAAAAGCTAGACCTATGGTCAAAGAAAATCTAAGCTCATACACAGCTTTAGACATTCACTAGCTGTGTGACCCTAAGCAAGTCATTTAATCTTTTAATTTGTCTTTTCTGTAAAATGGACCTCCTATGGTTAGCTAGGTGGTATAGTGGATAGAGCACTGGCCCTGGAGTCATGAGGATTTGAGTCCAAATCCAGCCTCAGATGCTTAATAATTACCTAGCTGTGTGACCTTGGACAAGTCTTTGTACATACTATTGTGAGAACAAAATGAATTAATATTTATAAAGTATTTTGAAAATCTTAAAGCAATATTATTAGTGTTATTATTGTAGTGTTAAAAATGGGGGGAAAAAAGAAGAGTTAGGGGCGGCTAAGTGGAGTAGTGGATAAAGCACTGGCCTTGGAGTCAGGAGTACCTGGGTTCAAATCTGGTCTCAGACACTTAATAATTACCTAGCTGTGTGGCCTTGGGCAAGCCACTTAACCCTGTTTGCCTTGCAAAAACTAAAAAAAAAAAAAAAAAAAAAAAAAAAAAAAAAAAAGAGTTAAACTAGCAGTGAGATTGTTTGGTGTCCAGATTTCTCTATACCTAGAGATCCAATCTCCAGAGCTAAACTGACATTATACTTGGTCCTATTTCTATATTTATTTTCATTCCAATATGGAGGTACACCTAAAAGATGTTGTACCTGAAGGTATAACATACACTCAGTTACTTACCTTTGGCAACATGGCAGAGACTCATCTGGCTCTCAGGGGCACAGACCCTCTGGACTTTCTGATGAAAGTCCTATGTTGCTTTTGGCTTCCAGAAGCTAGAAATCCCTGATGCATCTATTCTCTAATGTACTGGTATGACCCCACTGAATGTTTTTTTTTAAAGGAACTTTCTTGAGAAAATAGAAGGTTCTGAATAGGTCTTTCCAAATATAACATTTTGTGTTTTGGTTTAGAAATCACTGCTACTCTGTCTTTTTCTTTCAGACTCCATCCTCTTTGGACTTTTCTAGTTTCCATCAAAGACATAGTTAGAAATTTTTCCCCATTCAAACTGCACCAGAAAAAAACCTATTGCAGGTATCCCCTTACTTTTTGTTGGTTGCAAAATAAAAGGCTCTCCAGGTGTTACTTGGGTACTGTTACTTAAAGTGGAAGTCTAGGTAAATAAGGAATTTCTAGAACCTCAGATTACCTTCTTTAAAGCTAATGTGTTTGTTTTGGGAGAATTTAAGCTTAGCCTGTTTAGCATTAAGTGTAAGTCAGGCTTTTTTGGATTTAGTTTTCATTCCTGAAGGAAAAGAAAAAAATAATTGCTTTCTATATACTTTCAAGCCAATAGAGGCCCACCCTACTACCTGTGTGTCCAATATGGTCTCAGAAAAGGGTGGGGGGGGGGGGGAGAGAGAGAGAGAGAGAGAGAGAGAGAGAGAGAGAGAGAGAGAGAGAGAGAGAGAATTCAAATTTATTATTCCTGTGGATTGAACTATGTCAAGAGAGCAAAGAGAATAAAATTTCTCCATGATGGATAATATAGTTATACTCTAGGGGAGAAGAGAGGGCAGGGAAGAAAACATTCTGGATTCAAACATATTGGATTCAATCAGAGGGCTTTCGACCCCAAAGAGGAAGGTCACATTTCTCTCTCCCTGGTTCTGCCTCCATCCCTGCTGAGACTTCAGGGAAAGTTCTTAAAATGAATCTTAGATATGGCTCATGTTTAGGGTCTCCTCATAATAGGGTATTCTGTAAAAAAGATATGTTGTGTGCCCTACAGATACAAAGTGTAGAATAGAATTGATTTCTTTCTCTACAGAAAATGAATGAGATGAATACCCAATGTAAGAACAAATGCATAAATGATTCTGTATGTGATGGCTACATGAATAGAAATACGAAGATCAGCTCCCCAATATCTATACCAGGAAGAATTTAAATATCATGTCAAGTCAAATTATGATTAAGAAACCAATTGAGAAACTATAATAAGTACTCTTCACCTCCAAAAATCCTAAAAAAAAAAACCAACCAATAGCTTATTGATAAAAGGAAAGAAGCTTCTAGCACAATCTATGACAGCTTGGCAAATAAACATGTATCTTTCCAGCATAACCAGAGATAGTGTAGACTCAAGGATTTTGTGTCCCGAAGCAAAAGAAAAAGCCCTGGGGGGGGGGGTGTTAAAAATCCAGTGTGGAGATATTAAAAGCTAATAGGAGGGGCAGCTAGGTATGCAGTGGATAGAGCCCTGGAATCAGGAGGACCTAAGTTCAAATCCGGCCTTAGACACTTAATAATTACCTAACTGTGTGACCTTTGGCAAGTCACTTAACCCCATTGCCTTGAAAAAACAAACCAAAAATAAAGGATCAGCTGTGGTTACTTATGACTCGTACTGGGATAACTCAAGTCCTTAGGTTCTCTGGTCCCTAACATGCTGAGATGACATAGAGTACACTAAAGTTGTATCATTCACTTTATACCTCAGTAATCCGGGGGCGCTAATCCTGGCAGGAGTATATCAATGAGGGAACCCAGGTAAGCACAAGCAGAGTGGACTACTCCATCTAAAAGTGCTACAGGAGTAACTATAAAATCTTAACATAAAGCCCCAGTTCAAGATCCAACACAAGAAAGATGAATAGATCAAAGGAAACACTATCCATTATAAAGAATAAAGATCCAGAGATGACTCAAAATCCAAACTAGGAGAACAGCACTATAACTTCAGGCAGAGACTCAAAAAGACAAAGGAAAAAGGATTTTCCACAAGGACTATATAAATACTTGAAAGTAATAAAACAAGAGATTTTTTTTTACAGTTATAAAAGTTATGAAGGGAAGAATTGGAAGAAGAATAAACAACTTTTAATTGAGAGAAATGTACCCATGTAATGGACTCACAGAAAATTAGGATAAGTCAAATAGAAATCAATAACTCAATGAGACAGCAAGAAATATTAGAACAGAACCAAAATATAAAAAATAAGATCTGATGAAAAAAAAAACTACTGACCTGGAAAACAAATCAAAGAGATATAATTTAATAGTCATTGAACTCTATGAAAATAGTTTTAAAAAATCCTGGACACTCTGTTTCAAAAAATATACATGAAAATTGCCCAATCTTTTAGAACCAGAGGACAAAGTAAAAATAGAAAGAATCCACTTATCATCTCATTAAAGAAATCCCAACAGGAAAAGTTCAGAAATGTCATAGCCAGAATACCTAGCTTTATGTCAAAGGAAAAATATTTTAAGCAGCCAGAAAGAATTAAAATACCAAGGAAGCACACTAAGAATCACACAAGATTTAGTAACTTCTCTAAATGAGAGATCTTAGAAAATAATATTACAAAAAAAGCAAAAGACATGGGTTTTCATACCAAGAATAACTTACCCTGAAAAACTGAACATAATTCCACTGGGAGAAAAAAGAATGGATCTTCAGTGGAACAATACTTTTAAAGCATTTCTAATGAAAAGACCTAAGCTGAGTAGACTCTTTGAAAACTAGAAAGGTAAATTTATTTGAGCAATGATGATTTGAGGTTAAAATTCTAGTAGAAGAATAAGAAACAATTTAGAATTGTGAAAGTTTCAAGGAGAACTGAGAGTTAAATAACCTGGGGTTTGATTGCTTGAGTACATAAGGGAGAGCAGAACTGCCTGTTTTTGTTCATCAGTCTGTGTCTCTGTGTCTCTGTGTCTCTGTGTCTCTGCCTCTGTCTCTGTCTCTCTCTCTCTCTCTCTCTCTCTCTCTCTCTCTCTCTCTCTCTCTCACACACACACACACACACACACACACACACACACACACAGAATTTGGACTAGAAATACAACAAAGTCAATAAAGTAACAAATAGGGAGAGGGAGAGGAAAAAGTTAAGAAGAAGATAATATTAGGTAGGAAACAGATGCAAGCAAAATAAATTTCCTGATCCTGAAAGGGAAAACATAACAGGGTAAACTAGAATCTAAGGGATTGCCCATTAGGTGGGTGTAGGCTGAACAAATTGGCATATATGGATGTAATATAATATCATTGCAGTGTAAGAAATGATGCTAATGCTAAGATTAGGGAACACTGGAAAGGATGAACTGATGCTGAGGGAAGTGAGAAAACCTGGAACAATTTATACAAGGACAAAAACATTGTGAAGAAAAACTTATAATAAAACATGCTGCCCATCTTCTTCCTGTTAGAGGCGATGAAGATGCAGAAAAAGATGCAGAAAAAGACACACATTTGACTTTCTTGACCATGTTTATTTGTATGACTCTCTACTTATCTCTGTCTCTGTGTCTCTCTGTCTGTGTATGTGTGTATGTCTCAAATTGGAGACTGGATTTGGAGGGAAGAAAGATTAACAATAGTGGTCCCATTCCCCCCAAAAAGAAGGCCAGTGAAGAAAAAAAAATAATTCATAGAAAAAAAGAACTTCAGAAGTAAGCATAGAGGAAAAGGTATTATTAAAATGCAAACATTTGAAATGGAGATTCCTTTATAATCCTTTTTTTGTGTTCTGTGTATTTGGAAATGTTTATTTTCTGTTTTTTAATTCAGAAAAAAAGACCAAATATAAAAGGTGGAAAAATCTCAACCAAATAAATTCATTTTACTCCCCTTTCTCTCGTTCTGCCCAGGGGAGGTGGGGAGATAGGATTTTGGGGGGGGCAGATGAACAGATATTTTTCCCTTTCCCTTCATGTCTATTCTGTTTTAACAATCTATATCTGGAACTCCTTGTCAACAAAGGAATGGCCTTCTTTAGTCATTTGAGCTACAGATTGCCCCTAAGAGTGGTGATCTCCTCCCTCTGTGAGCAGCTGTAGAAATCTCCCTCAGTTCAAGTGATGCCTGAATTCAAAATTTGGAAACTCTTCATCTATGAGGTTGCCACAAAAGCTAATTTGTCATATGGTAAACAGAAGGAAACAAAAAAGCAAGAAGAAGACAATCAGGGATTTGAAGTTCTGTCTCAGGGTTTCCTATGTTTTTGCTGTAAGCTGCCCCTATCAATTGGAGGGAGAGGATAAGATGCACAGTAGGGAGCCTTAAAATCTCCTCCCTTCCCCTTGGTGGAAGTTCAAGGGAAGGAAAGGCCTGGAAGAATCCCTAAGCGCTAAGGACTATTTCTGCAATTCTTTTTCCATACCTGGGGTAAGAGGGGCAGCAAGAGTCCATCCCCTCTTAAATCTCAATTGCCTGTCTTTGAGGATTAGTTAAACATTGCTTTCATTTCAGTAAAGAATCAGAGTCTGTATCCATCTCCATGTCCAGCAAACAAGGGCTTCCCCAATCACCCTCGTTCCTCCGCAAAAATTATGAAAAAGTCCAATGAATTAAAAAAATTTACTGTTAAAAAATTCTAATGGGAATTTTTTTAAAACTCAGTATTGGGGGCCACTAGGTGGCACAGTGAATAGAGCACCAGCCCTGGAGTCAGGAGTACCTGAGTTCAAATCAGATCTCAGACACTTAATAATTACCTAGCTGTGTGGCCTTGGGCAAGCCACTTAACCCCATTGCCTTGCAAAAACCTAAATAAATAAATAAATAAAATTCAGTCTTTTAAGATGTACGAACAAATAAACCTTGCCAGAAATTCGTTAAATAAAGTAATTAGAATTCTACTTTGAGGTTGCAGTATGATCTTATTCTTTGCAATTAATATTTTTCTTCCTCTTTTCTTTTTTCTACTATCCACTTTCTTGGAAAGAGGTAATACAAAGGAACTGTCATCTTCAAAGCTCTAGTGTCATTTTGAATTTTCCATTAATGATCCTGGTGATCCTACTACTTCAGTCTTATAAATCCAGCCCCTTATCTTCCAGGCTAACCTCTCTCCCTTCCCTCACCGCTGAAGATATTCTTGTCTCCTCTTCTTTCATGCACACTATCACAGGTCTGAATCTGACACTACCCTTTCCTCCCTATCACTAAGAAATGAATGTCACTTTTCTTCCCCACCACCTTCCCATTCTCCCACCCCCCCCCAACAACATCTCTAAAACTACTTCCTGCCTTATCCTATCTCTAAAACCTTTACCAATGTTTTATCCTGTGCTGCAACACAAAATAGACTTAAATGACAGCTAGGGGGATTTATCTTATGTGAGAGGGAGAATTTCCATTCCACAAAACACTGGAAAAAGGCTCTTGAGGGAATTGGGGCTATCTTTAAGAATAAGATTGATTGACCTTGTGGGGAAAAATGATTTTAGATTTTCTGATCCCAATCCTTATCCCTCTGCTATCTGTGCTTATGATATACCTTTCTCTCCCCAAAGGAGAGATGACTCAAAAAAAGAGATGACTTTATTATATTTGCTCTAGTTGTTGCCCAGGTCCTATTCAGTGTAGTTTAATTTTTTGATCCTTCGGAATATTTTTTAATTACTCCAATCATTTCATTGGTATAAGAAACTTCCAATGAAAATATTTTCTCTACCAATACAGATCAACTCCTGCTCTTAAATTTTAAGATCTTTCAAAGTTGCCCCAAACTCTTCTGGGTTAAGCGATTTGTCCTGAGTTAAGTGATTAAGTGTCAGAGGCAAGATTGGAACCCTCATCTTCTCAGCATAAAACACCATTTAACTCCTTCTGTTATTTCCCTCTACTCCTGGTGGATTTTTTCTGAAATCTTCATTTGGAAAAAGGTGTCAGAGTAGCCATCGTTCATTTATCTCCTGGCTCTGTTTCTGACTCTCTGGACTTTGCACACCAATCCATACTCCACACACCTTTTTCACTTCTCTTATACGTTATCTTCCATCATTAGAATGTAATCTCGTTGAAGCCAGGGATTTTTTAAAATTGTCTTTATCCAGGGCATTATGCCAGATGCATAGACTTAATAAATTCTTGTTGATTTGACATCTTAACTATTAGACCAACTCTCTAGTACCTGATAGGATGTCTCTTAGCAATTCATAAGTCCAAATTTACATTTTGGGCAAGCTCAGAGAACAATTATAGGTTCTCTGGCAACTGGATGATAGATCTTTTAATGTACTAGAAAATATTCCAAGTCTCTCTTTTATTTTTCCTTTGCCACAATAGCTATTGCCCTTTAGGTCTACAAAAACACCATTTTTGAACTGAAATCTTGTGGTATGAACTCCTGCCTCACATCAAGCCCTACCTAGACTAAGTATAAGCCAGTGGTTTTAGCCGAACATTGGTCCCAGGCCCTAATAAAATCACTCAAATTGCATCTCTTCTAAGTTCATGTTTCCATCAGGGAAGGATTAGCTCTGTCTTACTGCTCTAAAGGCAGTAGAACAGAGAGGACCATGCATCACTGAACTATGCATCAATGCTCTAAGAATGGTACATAGATGTGAGCATCCTGGGAATCAAATTGTAAAAGGTGTTCTTGGCATCTTTCTCAGAACCTGGGTAATATACTAAGACAATGACAGATCCTCAGTTAGGAACCTTTTGTAGAACAAAATATAAGAAAAATAAAAAGGCAAGGCCAGGAAAACTCTCTTGGAAAAAAATGAATTGACCATGTTTGAACTAAAATGCTAAGACTCACCAAAAATTTAAAAGCACCCTTGTGGGGAAAGAGATAATGAATTATTTCACAACATTTTTCATGGCCGTACCTTTCTTTGTATTCACATAGCCATCATTTATATTGTGACTCTCATTAACTCTTGATTGGACCATTGCAATAGTCTTCTAAAGGGCCTCCATGTCTCAAGTCTCTCCTCACTCCAATTCATTTTCACATTTCCTGCCAAAGTAATTTTTCTAAAACCCAAGTCTCAGCATATCACATTCATGCTTATCTAGAGTTTCTCCCTTGTGCCTCCAGTATCTAATATGAAATAATTTGTTTGGCATATAAAGCTCTTTACATCCTGGTTCCATCCTATATTTCCAGTCCTATTACACATTAATACACTCCATCCTCTCTACTGATCAGTCAACTTGGTGTTCTTGCTGTTCAATACCTCATCTCACATTTCCTCAGGCTTAGAATATATTACCATCTCCATTCTCCCATTCTGGATTCTAGCTTTCCTTCAAGGTTCAGCTCAGGAACCATTTTCTGAAAGTTGGTCAGTCAAGTATTTATTGAGTTTATTGTGTCAGACATGACTAGAGATATAAACAAGGGCAACATCTCCTACCCTCAAAAACATCCATTCTAATGGGAGAGACAACATGTAAATAAGTTTGTACATACAAGATAGATACAGAGGTAGATGGATGGTAGTCTAAAAGAGGATTTTCAGATGGTATCTTCAGGATGGAGATGAGAGGAACTGAGAAAGGTCTATAGAATGTGAGCTTTGACTCACATTCCTGAAACCAAGAATAACCAAGAGGTTTTGGTGAGGAGGTGGAAGTCTCCAGGCATAAGGGAGAAGTAATTTGAAAGCACGGAGATGAGAGATGGCAAGAACTACAAGTAGATCACCATAGGTATATCACAGAATGCACGGGATGGAGAGGAAGTGAAAGAAGACAATAAGTTGGGAAGGGGGTAGGTTATGAAGAACTTTAAATGTCAAAAAAATACTCCATATTTAATTCTAGAAGTAATGGGGAACAACTGGAATTCAGTAAGTAAAGGGGTGTCAGGGTCAGAACTATTCTTTAAAAAATTCATCTGGGAAGCTGAATAGAGAATGGACTGGAATCGGGAGAGACTTGAGGCAGGGACATTATACATCAGGTTATTGTAATAACTAAATTGAGAGGCAATGAGGGACTAGACAAAGTGGTATATATTATCGAGTACTCATGATAAGATATTAGTTATAGATTAGACATATAGATAGATGAGAATGTGGTATTAAAAATAACCCCAAAGTTGTTAGCCTGGTGGCTGGGATGATGGCAGTGTTCTCAACAGTAAGAGGGAAATTCAGAAGAGAGAAGGGCTTAAGGGAAAGATGATATTTCTGTTTGGGATATGTTGATTTTGAGTTGTCTAAGAGACATTCATTTCAAGATGTAGAAGAGGCAAGTTGTGAAAAGAGGGGTATAATGAGAGAACAAAGCTTCCAAACCAATCAGTAACCATAGATAAGAAGATAAAGACTTTGGGGGCAATGAAAGAAGGGGAGGAAGTAGTGAAGGAGAGAGAGAGAGAGAGAGAGAGAGACAGAGAGACAGAGACAGAGACAGAAGCAGACAGATAGAAACAAAGCAATTTCAGTTAAATCATGAAGTTAGAGAGACATAGGATTCTAGTTAGCATAGATGGTAGAATCAAGTGATAATTTTTTTTGGTAAGGCAATGGGGTTAAGTGACTTGCCCAAGGTCACACAACTAGGTAATTATTAAGTATCTGAGGCTGGATTTAAACTTCTGGCCTTAATAACTATCCACCTGTGTGATCTTGGGCTAATCACTTAACCTCATTGCCTTGCAAAAACTAAAGAAAAGAAAAAAAAAAAGAAAAGCTAATTGAACTTAACAAGAAGATAGTTTACTTTTTCAGTTGAAACCAGATTAAAAGAGGAGATGGTATAGGGGGAAGGTGGAATAATATAAATTTGTAGTGGACCAAGTCAGTATGAGGTTATGACTTTCCTTCTGTTGTTATACATTTATTCTTTTTCTCTTTCTTCTTCATTACTACTATTGTTGCTGTTGTTTTTATATTTAATATGTATATACTGACTGGTTCACTGATGTTTTGAAATAGGGAGTAGAAAAAAGCAGGTCTAATGGACTGCTAAAGAACTGAGGGGTTGAGTAAATGTAGGTTAAGATAAAAATGGAAAACCATTTTAGAGATCAATAAGATATAGGGAAAGATGAAAGGATAAACAGGTGTAGAGTTGATTCAGAACATTCCTAGCCACTTAATATGGTGTCACACACATGAAAGATGCTGAGAGACCTGCTTCAGGGAGACTGAAGTATAAAATAATCAGTGGAATTCTGTTTTGGCCTATCATGTAGTTGGTAACAACCTTTTTGCCTTGACTGCATAGCTTGAAATGTCTGCGTCTTCAAACTGCTATATTGAGCACAGTCAGAGTTTATCCTGCAAAAATGTCCAAGGATAAAGGACTTCTTCAAGCATTGCAGGTGATACCATATGTTAAGTAGTGAGAGTTTGCTCTTTTCCCACCTCCTATTAGGTCCAGAGAAGTGGCCTGAGGCTTTGTCCTTTTCCATTCTATGTGCAGGAAATGGAGTTTTCAATATGGGACCTTAAACCACAGGTATCCAGGAGTCCAGGGATCTAGACTAGGTATTGGAGTCAGGTAGAAGCCTTAAGTGATGCCTTAAGGACCAGGCCAGAAGAAGCCAGCACTGTCCACTTGGGATTTGAAATTGGTGGAATTAATTCCATATAGAAACTAATCCTGTAAGCATAATTCTCTTCTTCTCAGAGATGGAGGTGGTAGGAAGTATAGAGTATGCCTCCAAGGTACTGGGCAAAGTATTTTTATGTTTGTTCTTGCTGTCATTGGAGTAAATAACACTTTATAAAAACTGATCTGATGTTTAGCTGCTAAATGGAACTGAGGCACTAGTCACCAGGCTCCTAAAATGAGAAGAATACAATTTATGGGGTGATGAGCTGATAACAAAGAGGAGAGATTTCCCCTGGACCTGAGAGAGTGAGGCTAAAGCAACCCTCTGTTACATGGTCCCAATTAGATAAGAAATGTCAGAGTTCATGAACAAGGAAGTAAAACATTTGTGGGTGATAAGAAGATCAAAGGTATGACCTTCTCTATTTGTAGCTAAGACAGAGTAGAGGAACAGGTCTTGGGAATTGAGTAGTTAGAAGATGTACATGGAAAGGAGAGAAGTATTGCTTTACAGGTATAGACTATATATTGAGGAAGGAAGAGAAATGTCCTGGAAAACTATAGATAACCATTATCAGAATCTAGATTGGATGATAACATTGGATAGCATGAATCTTAATGATGAGGAAGTGGCTTTTGGTAGAGAGAGCTAGAAAATGGTAGTGAGAATCAAGGAATGTTTTGTGTCCCAAATATTGATCTAGCTAGTATTGGCAAATGCACTGAGGACAATGTCTTACTGAAGGTTAAAAAATAGAAGGGCTGAGAAAGGAAGAGTTTAAGATGAAAAGAAACTTGTTGATTATGGAGCATGCATTTATTTCACAGGGAAAAATGAGAGAGGTAGGCAAAGATGGAGTGAGACATGTGGGTATAGATACAAGGTTTATTGAGAATGGGGATTTGTTATTGTATAGAGGTAGCAGCATTTATGTAGAGGTAACAGAAGGTTCAGAATCTTGAAATTAGGTTATTTTTTAAAAAGGGACTGTGAATTCAGTCATACTATAAATGGTTAGAGAGAGGTTTGTTGAGGGAGGCATTCAATTTGACTATTGAATCCTATGAGACCCTAGAAAGACTTCTTAGCAGACAGAACAGGCAGACAGAAGGAGAGGAACCTAGTCAGGAAATAAGGGTGTCATATTTGTCTTGAAGAAGTACATGGAGGATAGAAGAAATTTGTGTGAGTTGCTAGTGCCTTCTCATCCAATACTCTCATATTTGCTTTGCATATGTTTTCCATATGTGTGAATGTCTTCTCTTTTAGAATGAAAGTTCCTTCAAAGAAGGGACTATATTGTTTTTGCCTTTGTATTTCAGAGCTTAGCATAGTACCTGCACAAAGTACCTGCTTAACAAACTTTGTTGATTGATTGAATGAATATAAAGAAAAATATGACAGAATTAAATTACTGCAACCCCTCTCCTCAGAGTCATTGCCATGGAACATTGGTGAAACTGGGAGATGTTTTCTCACAAGAACATACACATTTTCATCTGAGTTCCTCAAGTTCCTGATGATTTTTGATTTGGGAAAGAAATTCCTTCTGAGAAAGACAGTTAGAAGGTGCAGTGAACACTTAGAATCAAGAGGATGGGAGTTCGAATCCAAGTTCTCACAATCGGTAGCTGTGTGACCTTGAGCAAAGTCACTTAACCCTGATTGCCCTGAATCCTGATTTATATCTGGCCAGTGGACCCAGATGGCTTTGGGGGAGAAAGTGAGACTGGTACCTTAGCACAGCATCCCTCACTCAAACCCAATTCTTATGCTTGTTATGGCATCACCTTGCTGATGTCATGGTTTTCTTTTGGAATGAAGGACAGACATTATTATTATTATTATTATTATTATCATTATTATTATTATTATTATTATTATAAGACAAGAGAAGTTAATCTGTTAAGCTGTCAAGAACCTTTTATGTTTTGGTCATTATGCTAAGTGTTGAGGAAACAAAAACCAAGTCAATGAACTCCAAGATGAAAGAGAGGAAGTGCAAAAGGGCAAAAGGGAGAGTGATAACTCAATCAAAATTTGTTATGTCAGAAAGACAATTTCTACAACCTTAGCAGTCTCTGAGATATCCAGATCTTAGATTATTTTTGAACCTGGAGAGAAAGATTTAATAAAGACATAATTCAATATCAGAAAGAGGTGAAAACTAATGTTGTTCATATAATCACATATCCATTACATAGTAACTATCTAAAATCCTAGCTGACTACAATAGCACATTTACTCGTGTTTGCTTTTTTGTGAGTTTTATTTCTCTCATACTTTAAAAATTGATTTTCATGTAATTTTTTTCTTCTATCATTCTACTCCTCCTCTTCATCCCCCCCCCCCCACCTTTCTCATCATTATATCATGGCAAAGAGTGCTAGACTTGAAGTCATGAAGACATTTGTTCAAATCCCACTTCTGATATTTAAAATATAAATGACCCTAAGCAAGTTACTTAACCTTTATGTATCTCAGGCAAATCTCTAGGATTTATCTACTTTGCCATAGTCCAGTTGTTATTATGTTGGTGGAGAGTTTCCACTCAGGGAATTTCCCAGCTGATGAAATCCTTTGGGTATTTCCATACTTTGAAACAGTAATTGCTGTGGCCAATAAAGACTTATCTATGTGAAATGTAATTTGTTCTTTCCAGAAAAAGTGAGTTAAATGAAAAAAAAAAAAGGTTGTTATTTTTGGTCTCTAATTTGAAGGAAGGAAGTAAGAACTGAGAAAGAATAAATGAAGGTAGAGGAAAGAGAGAAGTGTTATTTTAACAAAAACTCCTATATTATTGTACATATCCATCTTTTTTTTATTTTTATCTTTCTTGTACTGAGAATAAAGGGAGTTTCACTATATATACAATTTTGTAGAGACCTATCTCTCCCAGGAATATACACATTTTAAAACTTTTTTTTTTCTTTTTTGCTTGTAGAATGAGACATTTATATCCCCAGTTAAAGGATTTTACATATCATGGAAATGATGAAAGTGACTTTGCCTGTCCCCTTGAAATCATAACACTAAGATGATCTAGTTTACCAATTAATAAAGGAGACATTAAATACCACAATATCTTTCTTAATATGGCAAATGATGTATTATTACCTTGACCTCCCTTTTTTCAACTATCAAATCTTCTTGCTTGGTTAATGATTCATTCAAGCCCCTACTATGAAACCTGTTTTCTGAGATATCTATATATGAGAAGATGACAAAGAGTCATTCTTCTTCCTTCTATAATTGTTTTTTATTGCTGCCATTATTGTTTCCTTTTAATGAAATGGGAATAGGCAGACTTAAAAGGGTGAAAGGGTGATTTTTACTGAAAGGATTCTATATTTTAGAAGCACAGAGTCTCTGGGGGCAGCTAAGTGGTGTAGTGGATAAAATACCAGCCCTAGAGTCAGGAGGACCTGAGTTCAAATCCAACTTCAGACACTTAAAAATTACCTAGCTGTGTGACCTTGGGCAAGTCATTTACCTTCACTGCCTTGCAAAAGAAAACAAAAAAAAGTAAAGAGTCTCCTGGAGAACACAGTAAGTGCAGATAGATTCTGATTCAGGAAATACAGAAGTAGAAACATTGAGGAATCATAGAATTTAGAGCTAGGAAGATTTTCATCTAGTCCAATTGAAGTGATTTAGACAAGGAAAATTTCCTTGTACATTATGTATTTAAGCTAAAAGCTTTAGCTATTAATTGTAGTAGCAAAAATTATGACCTAGAAGTAATCACAGAATCATAGACTCTTAAAGCTGAAATGGGTTTTAGGTGAAGCCCAGAGTGGTAGAGACTTGCCCTAGGTGGAGTGGGAAACATTGATTTCTAAGGCTGCTCTCAGTGATGATTTATTAGTCACTCCCCAAAATAAATTTAAGACTCTAAACTACTAGATGACTAACAATGGCAGGGGAGAACAGAGAATTGTGGCAAAAGAGCAACAAAAATACTGGTCAATGTAATAAAAATGACTAGGCACAGTTAGAGTTGGGAATAGTTTTAGTTCCAGGGATGCAATGGTCTCTACAGTAGTTGAACAAGAAGGGTCAGATTCGGGGGACAACCAGTGTCCTGGGAAGTTCTAAGAATAGCTCCAAGGACAGCTGTAGGCTAATTGATCAGAAGTTTGTATATCAAGTTGTTAGGCTATTTTGCCACATGATCCCAGCTTACTTGGCAAGGAGATCTTGGAAAAACTTATAAATACTTATAGGAAATAAATGTAATACATTCCAGGGAATATGAAAGTAGGGATCAGTGAAAGAACCTCCCTTTCAGTAATTCTTCAAAATAGAGATCATAGAATATCTATAATCCTTCCCCAAAAAGGTTATTTTCATTACATAGAGCATGATGAGAGACAACTCTTCTCTTGCTACTGGTGGGCATTGTCCATGTTCTTAATTTAATAGATGGGGGAAAAGAGAATCTCAGCATTTGGGACTCATATGAATCTGTCTTAGAAGGGAACTTAGAAGTTGTGTAATACAATCTATACCTTGAAAAGTATCCTCTTCACATTATTATGAGCAAGGTCCTCATGCAACCTCATCTGGAAGATCCCCACTCTACCTACTATTTTCCTAAACTACACTCACTTTTATCAGTAAACTCTGACTAGTTTAGAGGACTTAAATAATGTAATAGACAGAAAACAATAATGAGGGGGACATTTATGAGCACGTTGTTCCTTAAATTACTTTTTTTTACATTATTTCATTTTATAATGTAAGGTGGCATACTGAACAGAGCATCAGATTTAGGAAGCCCTAATTTAAAATTCCAGCCCAGATACTATTTGTGGGAGCCTAGGTAAATCAATTATCTTCTCTGTTCTTCAGTTTCCTCATCTGTAAAATGGAGATAATAATAATAATAGGGATGTTGGTAAGAATAAAATGAATACATATTTAAATACATATTTAATATACATATACACAAATATATATTTAAAGTGCTTTGCAAATGTCAAAGTATCATATAAATATTAGGTGTTATTATTATCGATTATTATTATTATTATCATTATTATTATTATTAATCTTTATAACAATTCTGTGAGGAAGGTATAGTATCTTCCTTTTACTGAAGAGGAAACCTAGACTCAGTGAGATTAAACCACTTCCTTAGGAGTGTTTGAATGTAAATAAGTCAGGACTCAAATTCATATCTTTCTGTCCATGTCATGCTATTTCTCCTGAATATAATCTGAATATAATAATAAAAATATAGAATTTTGGAACTGGGATCTTCCTTAATTTAATTGAAAAAACTCTGAGGCACAAAGAAATTAGGGAGCTTACCCAGTGTCAAGCTATGAATAAGAATATATTGTACGTATTTATAGCAGCTCCAATATAGCTTGTTAAATAGACTCTAAGAAATTGAAAATGGGCAAAAGTAAAGTCACCGTCCGTGATCATTATTTCTCAGAGAAATTTAACTGAAGTAAAACATATGTTCCAGTGAAGAAGACAAAAGAATCTAACAATCACCTTAGAAAGAAAACTTTTTATCTTTTTTGTCAAATAGAGATGTGGCAACCAGTGACAATGCCAGTTTAGAGTAAGAAAATCATTTGTAAAATATTACATAGAAAAATGGCAGATTATGAAAAGTATCTTTTCATAAAACTCCTCAAAAATAGTTGAGGGGGAATCTTGGTGTGAGGATACATATAAGCCAGATCATTGCAAGAGCATTTGTAGATGAAACTATGGAAAAGGTTAAACTAATCAACAAGATAGTGGAATCACTTCATTTGACTTCTAACAGCTTTGTATTTGTTTTATGGAAGGGAGTGGCATAGCACTTATTAATATGAAAGCAGGAAGATGTGAACTGGATTTGACATGAAGAAGAAATGTTTTGGAAATAACTCCAATTTAAACTAAAATTTTAAAAGAATGAAGTTGACAAATATCAACAAACGAGCATTTTCATAAAGAACAGAAAAAGAAGATTAAATAGGGAACCATGAATCTCCATTATGTTAAGCTTGTTTCCATCAAAAATATAATAAAATAAATCACTAAATATGAAAATATTTATTAATTTAATAATTAACACATAATTTAAAATTCTAGCTTCAAAATTATCCTTAGTCTATGTTTCCCTCTGAATTCCATTTTACTCTTTTCTATACAACTTAAATATTTCACTGACATTCTTTTATTTCTTTCCCTCTTTTTTTTTTTGCCATCACTATCACTAACTCCCCGCTCTTACCTAATTTACCACTCACCATAACAAAATAAAGCCCTCCTTTCTAGCAAATAAAGTCAAATAAGACAAATTTACATCCTGGTCAGTCATAAAATGTATATATTATCTTGTGCCTCTAGTTTCTCACTTCTCTGTCAGAAGATAAGAATGATGCTCCACCATATCCCCTTTGGTCATTGCATTGGTCAGAGTTCTCAAGTCTTTCAAAGTTAGTTCTTCTTTCTTCTTCTTCACAGCATTGTTATTCTATAAATTCTTTTCCTGATTCTATTCACCTCACTCTACATTTGTTCAATCAATTTTAAAAGATATAATCCATCATTTTAAAAGATATAATAACATTCCATCCTATTTATGTATAATTTTTTCAATAATTTTTCAGTTGATGGAGAAACTTTCTCTTAATTTCTGGAGTTCAAAGTGTGCTAAAAATATTTTGTGTATATAAATGATCCTTTACAGATTATATATATATATATATATATATATCTTAAATCAGGGACTAGAGGAGAGGAGAAACTAAGAGTCTGATAAAACTTGGGGTAGGCTTACTCTGGGGAGCAAGGCTAAAAGAGGACAGATCAATATATAGGGATGGCTAATAAGGATTTGGACCAAGATTCAATTCCATTTTCAATTTTGCAATGTTTCAGTTTTGTTTATTATTTTGATCCCTAAAGGTATCCTTCTGGTTAATAGAAATGAGAATTTCCCAGATAAGCTGTTTTGTTTAGTTAGTGGAGAGAGTTAAGACATCTGCATTCCTTTCATTTTTAATAAATAAATTTTTATTGATATTATTTGGTTTTTATGTCACCTAAATTTCCAGTGTTTCCCCATTATCTCCCTCTCTTTTAGACAACCATAGCATACAATAAAGATTTTTTAGAAAGAAAAAACAAGAGAAAATTATCTACCAAAATGATTAATGCATCCATTTTTTTGTACAATTTATACAAAGTTGTGCACTGATGGACCTTTCTCCCCCACTTACAAAGGAATTGGGGAAATGTCTCCCCATAACTATTCTTTGGGGTCAAGTATGTTCTTTGTAATTTTTTAACCCTCATTTTAGATTGGATTTGGGGTTTTTGGTGATTGTGATTCTTTCCACTGACATCATTATAGTTATTATGGTGCATTGTTTTCATAACTGTTTTTACTTCATTTTCATTGGTTCTTCTAAGTCTTTCTACACGTCACTGAATTCATCATGACTATCATTTCTTACAACAGTCATATTCCATTTCTGTTATGTACCATGATTTATATAACCATTCCCTGTTGAGTCTCCTTCTGGCCTCCCCCATTCTTCCCCAGGAAAGCATTGGAGGGGCAGGAGACAAAGATGACAAGGGAGACAAGTACTCCATGAAGATCTCCAATTTCTTCATTTATTTACCAAAATACCAGCCATTAAATACCTTCCCAGTACTTTACTCCACTCCCACTCCAGTGGCACTTAATATAATAAGACTGTGGTGCTCAAGGACACCAGGTGAAGATAATTTACAGTGCTCCCACACACAACATTCCCTAACATACCCCCCTTCTTGTTTTGTTTTTGAAAAAAAAATTAATACATAATGAATGCTATATAAGCTGTAAAGAAAAGTTCAAAAATAGCATAAACAAATGTCAATTAAACAATAGTAAAAACCAATATTCCCAAATTCCTTGAAATACATTTTATCTCCAATTTACCAGCAAAGATTACAAAGTTTTTTCTTTTGCCAACAAAAAAACCTTTCAAAGTAATCAAATTCAAAATTCAAACTAAAAGGAGTAACATTTAACTTTATCTATTTCAGAGTTTAGATATTAACACAAATGCAGAAAACAATTGTTTTGTATTTCAAACTTATCAAAATGAGATTGCTGTGCACCCTGGCCAGCACCAAAATCTCAAAATAGAGAAATATTTTCCCACCTTTCTAAGCCAGTGGAGAGATGTAAAAACATCCTATTGATGATTAAGTGCACATACATACATACACAAACACACACACACACACACACACACACACACACACACACCCAAAATATTAACCATAAGCAAAGGCTTCCTTCAGAAGACAAAATCTAAATTTCCCAATCCCAGAAAAACTCTTCTTCCCCTTTTTTCTTAACTAATTAAACCATGAAGCTTCCCAATAAATGACCTATTGAAAAACATAGTCATTGCTCAACCCCTCCTCTACTCCCCAAACCAGGAAGAAGGCGAGGTCCCTTGATTTCTAAAATAACCTTTTTTTTGCAAGGCAAATGGGGTTAAGTGGCTTGCCCAAGACCACACAGCTAGGTAATTATTAAGTGTCTGAGGCCGGATTTGAACCCAGGTACTCCTGACTCTAGGGCTGGTGCTTTATCCACTGCACCACCTAGCTGCCCCCTAAAATAAACTTTTTGAGACATAGGTTTGACAAAGTTCCAAAGTTCCAAAAAAGAAGCCTTCCCTTCTCCCTCCCCTTCCCTCTGTAGAGGGTGGGAATGGCAGAAAATGAGAAAAAGCATTTGAAATTACTTAAGATGTTGACAGTACAATATGGAGTTGTTGTATTTTGTAAACAGTAGCCATCACCATAACAAACTGTTTAATAGCATGTGACACCTTCGTGCTCAACACAGAAAGTACAGTCAGCGATCCATTCACAGCCTGAGCAATGGCTGAGGTGCACTGGGCTGTAGGCTGGAAAGTGAAACTCATTGTGCTTCTGGAGTGAAATTCATTGTAAGCCTCAGGGTCTGGGTCAACATCAGGGTCTGTGTCAGGGTCTTCAGCAAGGATGAGAAGTCAGACAACTCTGCCTTTATTGTCCCTGTTTGGGTGCTATATGTCGAGTCCCAGTTTGGATGCCATTATGTTGAGTACCTTTCTGGATTCCAAGATGACAAGGGAGACAAGTATCCATCAAGATCTCCAAGTGCTCCATTTACTTACCAAAACACCAGTGCTTAAATACTTTCCCAGTACCTTAATCCACTCCCACTCCCATGACACTTAGTAAAATAAGACTCTGGTGTTCAAGGACACCAGGTGAAGATAACTTACAGTGCTCCTGCACACAGCAGTCCCTAACAATTCCCCAATTAATACACATCTATTTTATTTCCAGCTCTTCTCTTCCATAAAAGTACCATGTATCATCTGTATGAAATCTACATGTGAATAAAAAGAATCTAGGACTGCTGAAGTGGGTGACCAAGAAGCAGACAGATAAGATCCTTAGATCTAAAAGACACGTGAGTGAATGAATGAATGAATGAATGAATTCAAAAGCATTTATCAAATTCTTGTTATGTATCAAACACTGTGCTAAACTAAGGATGTAAGTACAAAATCAAAGTAGTTCCTGACTTGTCCTTAGGAAGCTTCTATTCTAATGAGGGAGCAACACATATAACTTTCCTCTCTCTCTTTTATTCCCAACATCTAATCAATTGCCAAATCCTATCAGTTCTATCACCATTATGGATCTTAAATCTGTCTCTTCCTCTCTGTTCCCATAAATATCAGTCTACTTCAAGTCCTCATCACTTCTCTCACTGCAATAGTCTCCTAACTCTCAAACTCTCCCCTCTTGAATTTGAACATTTTAAATGAACAACATAATCTTCCTAGTATAGACTCATTAACACATCATTTTCAAAAATCTCTAATGACTCCCCATTGCCTTAAATAAACTTGTAAGTCAGACATTTAACTTTCTTAAGCCTTCAACAATTTGATTCTATTCTGACATTTTAACTTTACTTCATGTTTTTATTCCCCTTCTTGCACTCTCATTTCTAACCAATTATAGTGTTAGCTATTTCCTAATGCTGTTCTTCCATCTCCCATTTCCATTTCTAACCCTTTGTCCGAATCAACATTAAGAGAGAGAAACTTTCTCAAAATCTGCTAGCCATTAATGTCAGCAGCCTTAGAGTATTTGACAATATTGATGTTAATCTGGGAGAAATAAGAAAAAAGAAGTCAAGTTAAGAAGTGGAGAAACTAGAATTTCATCCTCCATCCTCACAACATGTAGGTTTTTTTCCAGAATTGGGAACTTTGCCAAACAAATTGTGATCCTGTGGACATCCCTACAAAGATTTGAGAGAAAGCTGCAGCAAAAGCTGACTATGGCTGTGATCATGGTTATCATTAGTAATGTAAATGATGTTGAGTAATTACTATTGCGTTCCATGCTGATTAATAACAGTTTGAAGAGATGCTTCCTCCTGCCCCTTAGAGACATCAACCCTTTTCTGGAACTCTAAGCTGTAGTAGGAAGAAACTGCCCCAACCTCTCTCCCCAGAGGAGAGAGGTTACCTCTAGGTAACCTCTAGGCTGTTCTCTTTCTCCCCCTCTTCTGTTGTTTCCCTTGAAGTAGACTATTACCACCATTACATAAAGAAATTAGCACCACTAATTGTCTTTTTGTGGTCAATGTTACTAGTAAGAATAGATGTCAATTGATCAATCAGGGAAAAGCACTGACAACAGATTGTTCAATCTGGAAAAATTTAGCACCAAGTGTGAAGCAAAGAGCAGTCCATGGGAGAGCTCTAATGTTCATCCTAGGAGTAGAAATAAACTGAACTGATGTTGACTAACTAGCAGTAGAAAGATATTAAATAGAGAAAGGTTATTAATCTAAAGCAAATAATGAAATCAAAGAGCCTCAAAGTAGAAATATTCTCTAAGCCTTCCTGGGTTGAAAAGGGAGATTGGAGTCCTTTACTTGTATATGCCTGGATTTCCCTTCTATATCTATCTTCCCTTTCAGAAGCACTTCACTGATGAATAAAGCTATAAAGTGAGGAACTTCTCTGCATTCCTTTCAAACGTTATAATTTCAGAGTTTTATATGAAAGGGAAAGGCTGCTTTCTATAGAACTACCATGTCTTTACCAAAGAGGCCAACTGGTCTGTGCAAAATTTACAATTAAAAGACTGGATAAACTTAATTTTCTCTAATCTCACAATAATTCTTATTCAATATGAGAAGCAAGACTTTAGTTTGTGTTATGCATTGATTTGAATGGATGCTCCTCCATGTTTGAGATGCATTTCCAGCTACCTGGTGAAATGTCCTTCTTCTTTCAAGTTTTGGCACATCTCCATAAAGTAAGTCTTCTCTGGTTTCTCCATGTGAGAATGCTTTATCATTTAAATTTTTCCGGAATATTTTATTTAGATATATTCTTTTTTATGTTTGGCACTCTCTTCAGATATCTTCAAGTTTGTGTTGGAGTCAACTCATACAGATTCTGCAGAATTGATTGTTAAGTTTTCAATGTATTTATAGCACATAAATCAGCAAATGATACAAATCAGAGCCTGATTTATTCTATTGATTGTCCAGATTTAATAAACTGGCAGATAAAATGTTAGGAATTCAATTTAAATTTTTAAAAATGTTGTACATCCTATTTTTCTTCCCCCGCCCAGTTGTTCATTTATCAGCATATCCCTGAGTAGATATGTATGAATTTCATGGCTCCATACTGCCTACATAATCAAAAGTTCCTTCTAGGTAGTGACCATGTGGTTTTTCGATGGGATTAGTACAAAATTAAGCCTCCCTCACTTTGTACTTTCCATCATTTATGTGACCACATTCAGTTTTTCATGCTGATGATCAGAACTCTATCAATTTAATAGGAGACAGAAGGAAGAGGAAATGGGAAAAACTTTAACAATAAACACTGCCATCATCAACTGTTGCTTTCAAACACTTTCAAATTCCAGTTTGTTCCAAGTGTATACCCATTCTCTTTCAGATACAGGATCAGCTGAGAATCAGGAGGTAGCCAAGAATGAGGAGATAATATGTTGACCACACCTGAATCATCAGAGCAAGACTGGCAAACCAAATAATCAAGAACTGAATCAGGGCAACAGGGAACAGGATAAGACCAGATAGTAAGGTTGTGGTTAAGCTTCTAGTCCAGGGTGAGGAATCTTTGTTCTGCTAATAGCCATTTGGATATTTATAACATCATGCTTGGGCTATATCAAATTATCCACTTAAAAATTAGCCTGCTCCATTTGGTCAAACAATTAATTCCCCCTAAAAAGCTTCTAGATTTATTGAGTTTCAAATCCTGCTTCTGCTGCCTTGGCAGCACCAGATGGCCCAGATGTTCCATGGACCCTGCTTCTAGTCCTTAGATTCTCTGATGTCTTATTGACCATTCATCAGATAGGGTAGGTCATCAGGTAGGTGACCACTAGAGGCAAAAAAAGAGTCTGGGGACTTAACAATGCCCTGCTTCACTTAAATCTAATTCACTTGCAAGTGAAGACAGGAACATGATGAGGATCAGAACCCACCTGAAGTCATTTTTTCTCAAATAAAAGACAACCTGTGAGTAGTAATAGCTGCTTCACTGGGACTTCCTTCCTTCCTTCCTTCCTTCCTTCCTTCCTTCCTTCCTTCCTTCCTTCCTTCCTTCCTTCCTTCCTTCCTTCCTTCCTTCCTTCCTTCCTTCCTTCCTTCCTTCCTGTTCAGCCCTGTAGACTTAAGAGTGAGTATAACAGTTATTTCTATATTTCTATTTTTAACTAAAAACCCTGAGTAAAAAGACCATTCTTTGCTTCTTTTCTTACCTAGCTTTAATCTGTGCATGGGTATTGACTCAATCACACTGAAACCTTTTAAACATCTTCACTTAAAAAGATCAAAGTCTCCCATTGTATCTAGAGTCATCTTCAATCTTGATCTATATCTTGCCACTAGACCCAGGTGGCTCTAGAGGAGAGAGTGAGCCTGGTAACTTTGCACAGTCCTCCCTCACTTAAATCCAATTCATTTGCACATCCTGGCATCACCTTCCTGATGTCATTGTCCTCTTCAAGAATGAAGGGCAAATAATAACAATAACAAGAAGGAACTCTATGTCTTTTGTAATTCATTTGCCTTCAGACTTGCCTGGGCAGTAAGTAGGTGTAGTTATTCCTATTGAACTTTTGCCCAGACTTGCTTTCAGAGACTTGGTTCCAGTCTCAAAGATTTACATTTCTATTGGCACACAAGAGCTTAGTTAAGATACTATTGTTAGTTAATTGGACTTGCAGGCTTTGTCACCTTCTGAAAAGGTGTGTCCTATCAAGGATCTCAGACATCTGCCAAAAAAACCTGAACTATTTCTTCCTTAGCCAGTCCAAGATTATAAGCAGAAGTAAGAGTTCAGGGTAGCCCTGACTGTTCTATGTTTATCTCAAGGGGAATGTGAAATGGGGATGAGTTATAAATACTGGTATGAAATCCATGTACCAGCAAAGTGGTGAAGCAGATTATTAGGAGAGGATGGAGTAAGGAAAGAGGGCACAAGAAAAAAGGAGGTGTTTTTTTCTCTGACACCTTCCAAGCAGCAGAAAAATGAATTTGGAACTTTTGCAATTTGCTTCTCATTTGTTGTTTTCTAAAGTAGAACCTAAGCACAAATCTCACAGATAGGAGTGTGCTGGAGCCAGCTCAAACTGACAATTGTGAAATTTTCAGTGTGAGCATTTTTACCTTAGAAGTTGGCAAACACTACAAATAGGTATTTGATTTGTTGCTTTGTTGACCATCTGGACTTAAGAAAATAATGAAGAAAAATATGAAGAATGAAGATTAAACTTTAAAGTGTGTCACAAAACATTCCTGGACCCCTCCGCCAGGGTTGGTTATTAAATATTTGCTGTACTTAGCCAAGGATTCTTTCTATAAAATGTCTAAGATCTTGGGGTTTAAAAATCTCTGAGGAGACACTCATTTCCTCCAAAAACTTCTCATTTCACTTTTGAGTGCTTCTAATTTTTATGAAGTTTTTAAAAATAAAATATAGATCTGGCTTTGTTGAAGTTGTACTTCAACAAGTAGAAAAAAATTAATTCTCTCTGCATGAGAATCCTTCAAACATATGAAGAGATATTCTATTCTATATATCTTCTGTAGAAGAATGAGAGGCTAAATCAAAGAGAATGATCAACTTAACAAGGTTAGGAAGAGTCAGTAGGGATGGTATTAGCACCCAATGCTGACAATGACCAACTGGACCTGTATTTTTTAACTTTTCTTAATTCAAAAAGATGATATTATTTAGCAAAATCAGTGCTGGACTGAATCACAAGATGTGAATTGCTGAACCAATTTCTGGGTGATAGACAAATCATTAAGTTTTTCTATGTTTCATTGTCTTAGTAGTAGCTGATAATTGTGTAGATTCTACAGCTATAAAGTACTTGATATATACTATACTTGATATAACTCATTGGATGCCATAGGCACTACTGTGATGGAGGCTGGCTATTGGGGGTTGGAGACCAGTCTTTCTTGTAACAGGTTACTTCTCTAAGTCCTAAACCATCCATCTATTTAGTACTTTTGCCCTGACCTTTGCTGGACTCTTCAGTGCTAGAAATAACTATGCTTGATGCTTTTCTATAGTAGCCTTCCTATCTATTCTGTGTCTTGCTGCCTGTAACATCAGATATTTCAAAGACGTGTTAGAACTTATTAAATTTTCAATGTGAGCACGTACAGTTCAGAAATCAGCAAGTGTTATAAATTAGGAACTTGTTTTATTATTTTGTTGTTATCTAGTCTTAAGAAAGTGTTGGAGAAAATGTTTTTGATGTAAATTAAACTTATAAGCATGTCATGTTTATACTTTTTTTGGAGAGCTGATTGTTAAACACTCACCTACACAAATATCAGCACACTCACGGATATTCATGAGTAATTATGATCCTCATTTTACAAGAAGTTACCTATCTCATTGACCACATTGCTCTAGTTGCATCAGCAAAGCATTCTGAGGTATCCCCAGCATTTAGCATAGGAATTTTTATTTAGCAAGCATGTAATAAATAAATACATTTATTCATTCAACTTTTCTATTTGGAATTCTTTAATGTATCTCTTCTCTACTTTGGTTTTGAAGGTCCCAGCTGCTCCTCTCATTCTAGTGATCTAAGTTCCTTCCAGAGTTGTTTCATTTATTTTCACCCTTGGGTCTCTTTTTAAGCCTTGACCTTTTTGAATCAAACTCTTGTAATACAGACCTACTGCTTTCAGCATTCACTTGCCAATCTCTGTGAAACTTCCTTTATGTTCTTGAATGACTGCAACAGTCAAGTTTGTTGTTGAGGTAGCTAGCCACTTGGTAAACCTGAAAGGGCTAAATAAATATAAAGAATTTTTAGAGGAATTCTAGGCATCCATTTAATTTATGGCATGTTTGGAAGGGTTGTAGATGTCTTCACAACTGTTTATAAAAATATCCACATGGAGGGGTACAGGTGAGAGGCCAATGGGAAGCCTTTGCAAAGAGTTAGCTTGAATCAGTACTGAAGAGAGAAGAAGCTCAGAGAAAAAGAAGTAATTGTGGATTGTGGGGAAGCATGGATGACAAGACAATGTTGATTCCCAAGAAATATTATTATTTGGAAAATAGGAAGGAAGGACAGGCTGTGATGGGAAAATGGGATAAAAGATAAAACCAGAATATGGGGAAGGAGTATTCTCAGGAACCAAACTAATCCTTAGATGTAAGGTCAAGGACTAGAAGGCACGAGGTTAACCAAATAGTTGAATCAGCAGCAAAGAACTAAAAAACAAGATGCCCAGAACTTAGCTATGGGGAAAGCTTTGCTTGTCAGAACATGCAACTAAGGTCTCTATGATATATACAGGCGTGTCCTAATCCACTGGTTGAGAAATAGGGCACTAAAATGTCAGAGGCTTGAGGGTAGAGATAATATAACATCTTCTAAACAAAATCAAGTTAAAATGGTATACTACAATGCCACATCTGATTTGGGTACTTAGTCAAAGCTGGATGATGAGGGATGTAAGGGTTAGGAACAGTCAGCCCCAGGCAAAATTGTGAAAGTTTTCCCATCTACTCCTATAGAAGCCTCCCCTATTTCTCTTTTCCCGATGAGCTCATACTCTCCACTTCATGTCCAGGATATGCCTAAAGTGCAATGATATCAGGCTATGCTCTTTACTGTAAGTCAACATACTGTTGGAAGAACTGAATCTTATCAATTTTGACATTCTTGCTATAAATAAAAACAAAATGGCAGTTATTGTGAAATGGAAAGATTAAATCCCAGGTTCCTGTTAGAGAAGCACATAAAGAAGCTGGAAGAACTGGCTTTATAATGTCATAGTCACCTCATCTTATAATGCTTATGATAAGCATTTGCAAAAAGGCTAGCATAAAATAGTTGCAACATTTATGGCCCAATACATCTTGGATAGGAAGGAATATAGAAATTCTATGGAGGAAAGCTAGGTGGTGCAGTGGATAGAGCACTAGCCCTGGAGTCAGGAGTACCTGATTTCAAATCCAGCCTCAGACACTTAATACCTACCTAGCTGTATGACATTGGGCAATTGGGCAAGTCACTTAACCCTATTGCCTTAAATAAAAAAAATAAGTGAAAGAGAAATTCTATGGAATATCTCAGTAATACTCTTTCTATTCAACATATACTTTTATACTTGGTGACTTCAGTGGATAGATAGATGTAAGGGAACAGGACAAAAATATATTGGAAAATATACTTCAAGGGTAAGAAATGATCGAGGCTAAAGATTATTTGGAAGATTTTATGCATCATGAACACTTTGAGAATAATCAAGAGACATCGAGCATGGCAAGCACCAAATATTATGACATTGAAGTGGATAATTTTTAAGTTATTTTTTCAATTAACAAACATTTATTTTCCTTCTTTCCCACCTTTCCTTTCATCCACTCCTTTGGTGGGGGACAGGGAAGATAGAAATATGAAACCCTTCTTAACAATTATGCATAGTCAAGCAAAATACCTGAATTGCTAAAGTCAAAAACCATGTCTGGTTTTGCATTTTGAACCCATTATCACAGATAGCATTTTTATCACTGATTCTCTGGAATCATAATTGGTCATTATTTTGATCACCTATTTTAAGTTTTCAAAGTTATTTGTTTTTATAATGTTGGTACCTAATATCAGAAGTTCCCAAATTTTCCTAGTTAATGTCATTTAATGTCTCAGGAAATTTTTGCCAATCCCTTTGCCAAAAGAAATACCTTTTATTGCTAAACAACTCAAGAAGTATATATCTTAACAATGTAGTAGACATTTCAAAAAATAATACAAATAAATTGAAGTTAAAATATTTTTTTTCTTTGTTAATGAGGTTTGTATGCCTGTTGGGTACTGCACAACTTCTCAAACTTTGGAATCAAAATAACCATCAGCACCTTGATTTTTGTTTCTCATTAATTTTTGTGTTGTACTTGTTTTTTCTCATAAAATGATAGCACAAATATGAAAGTTCAAGAAGTTATAACCTTTACTAGTCAACAAAAATATATGTCAAACATTTGAGAACCTCATCAAAATGAATGTAGCACTAATGTTGAAACTGTAGAAACTACCTCAGGCTAGTCGTTTAAGTGGTGTCCAAGTATCACAGTTTCCCTTGAAAAGTTAAAATATCCTGTGGCTCCTGTGAAGTCCCTGCACAGCCCTGTGATACACAGTTTGTGAATCATGACTGTTTATGTGATTTTACTTCTCCCTTCACTCTACAGTGGTTCATAAAGTCTTTCCAAGATTCTCTGAAATCATTCCTTTTGTCATTCTTTTGATGCAGTACTATTCTATTACATTTATATTTTATGATTTGTTTAGCCATTTCCCAAATAAATGGTCATTCTTTTTAGTTTCTAGTTCTTTGATGTGAAAAAAGTTCTTCTAAATAGTTTTGTAAATATGAACCTTTTTCTTCTTTTTTAAAATCCTTTGGATTATAGGCTTAAAAATAATTGATAACTTTTTCTTTATTTTCACATTACTTCAATAGTCTTGTTATAAAGGTAAACATAATCCCCCTTTCCCCCATGAAGATAGAGAGAACTCAAGAAAAATAAAGTGTGAGAAAAAGTGTACTTCAATCTGTGTTCAAATACCAACCACTCTTTCTCTGGGATGGATCATATATATTCTTTATCATAATTCCATCAGAAAAAGTTGGTTCAACATTTTTTCCCACAGTTGCTATTATTAACTGTATTTCCCTCCATCCTATTCTTTCCTCCCATTTATTCTATTCTCTTTCTCCTTTTACCCTGTCTCTCCTGAAAAGTATGCTGTATCTCATTACCCTCTCCCATAAACTTCCCTCTTTTCTATCACCTATGTCTCACTCTTCCCTCCCCTATCCCCTTTCTCCTATCCCTTTCCTCTCCTTTTCCCCCCTAGGGTAAGATAGATTTCTATACCCTATTGAGTGTGCATGCTATTTCCTCTCTGACCCACTTTCAATGAAAATGAAGGCTCACTCATTCCCCCTTACCTCCCCCCACCCTTTCCACTCTATTGCAAAAGCTTTCCTTGCCTCTTTTATATGAAATATCCTAGCCCATTCTACCTCTCCTTTCCCTTTCTCCTAGTACATTCCTTTCTCACCCATTAACTCCATCTTTTTAATATATTATACCTTCATATTCAGTTCCTTCCTGTGCCTTGTTTATAAATACTCCTTCTAACTGACCTATTACATGAGAAGGTTCATATGAGTAATCAGCATCAACTTCCCATACAGGAATACAAGCAATTCAACATCATTAAATCTTTTTAACTCTTGGTTAAGGTGGATTCTACCTCCATGGTGGAAGATGCACTTTCCCCAGTTTTTGAGGGTTTATGCAACTGTTTTCAGGAGCATAACTGCCCCCTCCCCACCTTCCAGGGACCTCAATTCCTTCAAAGTCTTATGAGAGGTTCTGACTGCTCTCCTGCTCTGTGGTCTGGTCTGTGGATGACTGCAAGAATTCTCCTATGTCCTGGAACTGTGAAGGCTTCCCTGTTCCATTATGGTGATATGAGGCCCCAGACTGTGACCTGGATCTGAGTATGGACAAAACAACAGAGTCCTTCCACAGGGATAGTGGAGAGACCTCTGCAGTCTCCCCTGATCCCCTTATTGTCCATGGGCTGAATGCTCTGAAACCACTGCTGGTAGCTCTGCTAGGGCTGTGTGCTAAGGCCTTCACTGATGTTGGCTCTGTGCTCACTCTGGTGTGGCAGTTTTCCCCCTGACATTCCTAGTTGTCCTTGGCAAACCCTGAGCTGAGAGGTCTGGAAACCATTCCACTGCCACCAAGCCAAGAACCCCTAGGGCCCCATGTGCCCCATGGGCTCTTCCTAGAAGGCTAGAGCTGGCTCATTTCAGGGTGCCCAGAGCTGTACCACAACCCTTTCCAACCCTAGTAGAACAGACCTTTCCCATGGATCTTACAGGTTGTCTTGGGCTGGAAAATTGTTTCACTCAGTCTTTCTCTGGGTTCCACTACTCTAGAATTTGGTTAGAGTCATACTTTTAAGACATTTGGAGTGAACTGGGGAGAGAACTTTTGGGAATTCTTGCCTCCACTCCACTATCTTGGCTGCACTCTCCCCTTGGTAATTGTATCTAATGATTTTAACATTTTAACAAACATAAAATATCTTCTTACAAGTAGAGCAATCATTTATAAATCAATGATCTATCCTAGTTTTGAGGCTGGAGAAAGAAAATAAATACATGAATGAATGAGTAGAGAGATAGATAAATAAAACAAACAAACAAATGAATGAATAAGCAAGCAAGCTAGCAAATAAGATAGTCTGTCAATAAGTATAAAGTTCTTCATTTGTTTTTAAGAAGAATCATTTCCTGAGTCCAAATTTGACCCAAATACTTAGTTGTATGACCTTGGACAAGTCACTTAATCCAGATTGCCTCAGTTTCTCATCTGTAAAATGATTGAAGAAGGAAATGGCAAATCAATGTCAAAACTTTTCTAAGAAAAGTCCAATTAGTGCCACAATGAGTCTGATACAACTGAACAACAATGACAACATCAATCACAACAGCAAAAGACAGCCCTGATAACTGTACAATCTAATGGGGAAAACTTTATGCAAACAATAATGTACAGGAAATAAGAAATAATTAACAAAGGGATTGGGAAAGGTGGAATTTCAGTGGGAACTTGAAGGAAGCCAGGAAGGCTAGGAGGTAGAAGTGAGAAAGGAGAACATTCTAGACAGGTTGGATAGCTAAAGAAAATGCCTGAAAGCCAAGGGATGGGATTTCTTATTCAAGCAACAAGCTAGGAACCCAGTGCCATTGGATTAAAGAGCACTAACCACTAAGGTGATAGTATAACCCAATGATCAATTCATTTATTCTGGTGGGTTGTATGGAAGGTTACAGTGAACTAGATTTTAAAAAGTGAGATCTGGTGATACAACTGCTTCCAGATGAGGGTGTATTTCTTCAAATTGGAATATTCTCTGTTCTACCACCAATTATTGATACTCTCTCACAAGAATCAATGTCAGCATGAATCATGTAGTATAAACATGAACAATAATATGTGCTAGTTCTCAGTTCTCTAGTGTATGGAAGAAAAAACCTTGCTTCTTATATGTGATTAGCAATCTTTTGTATGTGGTCATTCCTTGGAGGATTCAGAGATCCCGATTAGTCATGTTATAAGCTCATGTGTGGGCATTCTGAACTAAGGAAACAATTTTCTGCTGCTTAATCTTTGGTATTCATTCAGAAACTTTGGATATACATTCACAGGTAACTCTATTTGGGTAATAGGGGGCATTCATGGTGTGATGTGATTTTTTATTTTTAAATATATTCTTATAGATGACTCTGGTGAAGGTTATCAGCTCAGAGTGGGAGGTCTATAAAGTATCTTCTAACTGAACACAAGAGCATTAAAGACACAAATAAGAAAACAAATCTACTGAATTTTGGGGGGTAAATTGTGGGGAGGGAGTGATCCATTGTGATTTGATCTAAGGGATCTTTCATTATGTAAACTCCTTCTATAGATGAAGATAGGCAACTACCTTCAATTTATGAGTTTAGAAAGATGCCTGAGGGTACTGAAAAGTTGACTGATTTGCCCTCGGTCATAAATCCATTATCTTTTTGAGGTAATTGGAATCCCTCCTAACTCCAACTACTATGCCTCATTACCTGAATTTTTAATAAGCAGAAAAGTTACAAACGATTGTAATATAGTTCCTCCAAAGCATTTAAACTTTTAACTTGTAGCAAAATTTTATGACATCCTTCTCTTAATGCAAAAATTTCTTCTACTAGAGTCAAAAGGAAAGAGGACTCTCAAAATAGGAGTCATTCTGATTATTACAGTATAGATAACAACAAATGAATCCAATCTTAGATATGAGGTAGCTTAATTCCACTATTAGAGAGGTCTGTACAACAGTGACAACTTACTTTGTGATATGGGCAATAGCAATTTTTTTTTTTTTTTGCAAAGCAAATGGGATTAAGTGGCTTGTCCAAGGCCACACAGTTAGGTAATTGTTAAGTGTCTGAGGCTAAATTTGAACTCATATACTCCTGACTCCAGGGTCAGTGCTGTATACACTGCGTCACCTAGCCACCCCATTGTGCCACCTAGCCACCCTTGGCAATAGCAATTTTATATATATATATATACATGTGTGTGTGTACATATATATTATATATATATATATATATATATATATATATATATATATATATACACACATATATGGACAGAGAGTGAGAGAGAGAGAGAGAGAGAGAGAGAGAGAGAGAGAGAGAGAGAGGATGATCCATAATACTTTTTGTGTACAGACCACTAACTTCTTTGGTGCAAAAATAAGTCAATACAAAATAGGAGAATGAATAAAAAAATGACAAGATATGTGGTGCCCAATGGAAGTAAATAGAATTTGGTTCCTTTAAACAAATTGTTTGTACTGAAGGACAGGAAACTGATAAAAACACAGACATCAGAATAGACTGGCTCCATTTTTTATGGAAATTGAATTGAAATCCACCACCAAAATGAAAAGATCAGAAGATGTCTGGAAACTAACTCAGACAGCAAACACTTAATCTCCTTGCCAAATGGAAAGCTATAACAGTCAAAAAACAACACTGATTTAGAAAATAAACCTGTTTGTCAAAACTCAGAAAGGTGGATATTGGAAGATTATGAGTAGTATAATTTCATGAAACAGTGAGCAACAATGGAAAGGGTGTAGGTAAGAGGAAGAAAAGTTGACAAGTAAAGTAAATCATCACAAAGGCAATTAAAAGAAGGAAAACAAATGGTTGAAAACAGGAAAAGAATTCACTTCTCCATCCATGATAGTGAAACCACCATATTTGTAGTCATGTGCCACATGAGGAAATGGTAAAACTATAAAGAAAAAAAGTACGGAAAAAGCAGATGGAATAGTTACAAGTCTACACATAGATATACTAAAGGTGACATAATTTGATTCTCAAGGTATCTGAGAAAAAAAAAAGTATATCAAATGTCAGATAGTGGTAGTATCATGAACTCAGAGGGTGACAATACCAACAATATAAACAGCAAGAAGAGTCAATTCAGTACTATTGCCCTCCCCATTCTGGTACCTGATATAATGGGTAGGAGGAAGCCTACCTTAATGGGAAGGAAGTTCTGGAACAGTCTAGAAACTCATCACCCACCTGGAAAACATAATTTGAATTGACCAATGGAAACAACAGGGACAACTTAACTTTCCAGCCTTGAATGACAATAGCCCCTGGAGGAGTAACTTATCTCAAGCCAGGAAAGCAAGACCTAGACATCCATTTCCCAAGCCTTCTCATCTTGAGAATAGAGGGGAAAGCCAGTATTCAAAATTAATCCAGTCACTACCCATCTACCTATAGGGTGGGACTAGAAAGTTAATGGAAATAGAGAATGGTCAACTTTCAAGAAATATACTGAGATTTCTCTCCCTTCCCATCATGTCTGTTGTATCTTACTGCTTAGTTTTTGGTTCTCTAATCCCCACCCCGTGCAGAGCCAGGAAAATTGTGTCCTTCCACACAGGACTTAATGACACTAATGGGGGCTGGTAAAAATTGTCTCATCTTGGTTAGTGTTCTACCTTATTAAGTCACTTTTTTCAAGTCCCAACTTTCTACTCCTGCCTCCCTCAACCAAGGGGCTATGGTACCATATTTAATCCCTAACTTTAAGAAAATAACTGGGGGTGGAGCCAAGACGGCAACAAGAAGGGATTGAGTCTTAGGAACTTTCTGATAAAACTTGAAACTAAGGACTCTAACTAAACTTTCGAGAGACAGAACCCATAAAGGGACCCAGTGAGGCAGTTCTCCTACAGGGTAACCTGGAAAAGAGCAGAAAGGCTCTGCTCCCTGGGGTCAGAGGGGGGGCCTGCCAGAGGGGTGGCCTGCCAGAGCAAAAGAACTTCAGCCTCCTGGAGGCAGCCCCAGGGGCTCACAGCAGTGGGGGAGTCTCCTGAGCTGCACCCCGGGGAGCACCAGGCACAAAGTGGGGGAACAGCGGGGGACCTCTGCCACAGTGAGCAAGTAGAGCCTAGCCCTCAGGGCAAACAGCAAGCAGCTTGGTCTTTCAGAAGCCCAGATCCAGAAACAGAAGCAGGCAGAGCCTGTAAGCAGGAGCCTCCAGGGCATGAGCCCATTGAGCTGAGGGAGGGGAGTGAAGAGAGACTGCAGAGCTCTGTCCTCTGCCTCTGGAACAGGACTCTGGGGCTCTGACCACTTTCAGATCCTGATAGCAGTCTAGGCCCCACCCTAGAACAGCAGCCCCCCCACCACCTTGGCCCCGTGGCAGAGGGGGGCACTTATGGTCATTCACACACCAGGAGGGAGGACAGAGCCTCACACACTGAGACCCATGTGGGAGTGTCCCAAAAGCTCAGGAAGCACCCCAAAACCAGGCCCAGGCTGGGAAAATGAGCAAGCAGAGAAACAAGAGGAAGACCATTGAGAAATATTTTGCAAATGAGCCCAAGAAGGATCAAAGTACTCAGTCTGAAGATGAGGAAGCACAAGCTCCTGCATCTAAAGACTCCAAGAAAAACAGAACTTTGGTTCAGGCTATGACACAGCTCAAAAAAGACTTTGAAAATCAAATGAGGGAGTTGGAAGAAAAACTGGCAAAAGAAAGGAGAGAGATGCAGGAAAAACATGAAAATAAAGTCAGGAGCTTAGTCAAGGAAATCCAAAAAAATGCTGAAGAAAATAGCATGCTAATTACCAGCTTAGGTCAAATGGATAAAACAGTTCAAAAAAGTTATTGAGGAGAAGAATGCCTTAAAAAGCAAAATTGGCCAGATGGAAAAAGAGATAAGAAAACTCTCTGAGGAGAACAAATCCTTCAGACAAAGAATAGAATTCAGGGAAATTGATGAATTTACCAGAAATCAGGAATCAATACTTCAAAACCAAAAAAATGAAAAATTAGAAGAAAATGTGAAATATCTCATTAAAAAAAAACAACTGATATGGAAAACAGACTTAGGAAAGATAATTTAAAAATTATTGGAATACCTGAAAGTCATGATCAGGAAAAGTGCCTTGACATCATTTTCAAAGAATTACTACAGGAAAATTGCCCTGACATTCTATAAGCAGAGGGCAAAATAGAAATGGAGAGAATCCATCGATCCCCCCGAGAAAGATATCCCCCCAAAAAACAACCCCTAGGAATATTATAGCCAAGTTCCAGAACTCCCAAGTCAAAGAGAAAATATTACAAGCAGCCAGAAGGACACAGTTCAAATACCATGGAACTGCAGTCAGGATCACACAGGACTTAGTTGCAACTACATTGGAAGCTCGTAGGGCTTGAAATATAATATACCAGAAGGCAAAAGAGCTTAGAATGCAGCCAAGAATGAACTACCCAGCAAGGCTGAATGTCCTCTTCCAGGGTAAAAGATGGACTTTCAATGAACCAGGGGAATGTCAAATGTTCCTTTTGCAATGGCTAGAGCTGAACAGAAGGTTTGATCTTCAGATACATGACTCAGGTGAAGCATGGAGATTGGAAGAGAGGGGGAAAATATGAGGGACTTAATGATAATGAACTGCATGTATTCCTGCATAGGAAAATGACACTGATAATACTCATATGAACCTTCTCAGTTAATAGAGCAGGTAGAAGGAGCTTTTATAGTTGAAGCACAGGAGAAAACTGAATTTGAAGATAAAATATGGTGTAAAAAATGGAGTCAATAGAAAAAAAAAGGGAAATGTAATGGGAGAAACAAAAAGGAGAGGGGGAATAGACCAAGGTATTTCATATAATAAGTTTTTTTATTACAATGAGCTATTGCAATGATATGGAAGGGGGGAGGCAAAGGGTAATGAGGGAACCTTTGCTCTCATCAGAGGTAGCTAGGAGAGGAAACAGCATATATACTCAATGGGGTATAGGCATCTGGAATAAGAAGGAGGGGGAGCAGGGGGAAGGGGTGGGGATGTGAATAAAGGAGGAGAGGATGGACCATGGGGAGAATGGTCAGATATAACACATTTTCTTTTTTACTTCTTGCAAGGGGCTGGGATTGGAAGGCCTGCCCAGGACCATAGGGCCAGGTGGATTCTGGGCCTAAGGAGTGCTATGGGGTCTCAGGGCTTCTTGGCCCCAGGAGCAAGGATCTGTCTGCTACGGCACTCAGCAACCCTACAGCAGAGTCAGAGTGAAAGGAGAGAAAATATAGTGCATGGTAGTGGAGAAATAAGAAAGGAGGGAGTTGCGATCAGCAATGGCAACGTTGGAAAAATATGGAAGTAACTTTTATGATGGACTTACCATAAAGAATGTGATCCACCCATGACAGAGTTGTTGGTGTTGGAACAAAGACTGAAGCACATTTTTTATTATTATTATTTGGGGGAGGGTGTAGGGCAAATGGGGCTGGGTGGTCTGCCTGGGGCCACATAGCAGGGTGATCTTTAGGTGGCTGAGGCTGGATTTGGACCCGGGTGCTCCTGGCTCAAGGGCCAATGCTCTGTCTGCCACCCAGCCACCCCTACTATTATTACTATTTTATTTTATTTTGGGTCTTTTTTTCTCTTCTTTTTGGTTTTTGCAGGGCAGTAGGGATTGGGTGGCTTGCATGTCACACGGCTGTGTGATTGTTGGGTCTATGGGGCTGGATGTGGGCTCGGATGCTCGTGGCTCTAGGGCTGGTGCTTTGTCCATTGTGCCACCTGGCCATACCTACAATTATTACTATTTTTTTTTAATTTTAATTCTTTTCTCCCCGTTACTTTATTGCCCAAGCAAGTCTATATTCATGGGGGGAGGGGTGTTTTGTTTACTCTTAAACAAGAATATTTTATTAATGTAACAAAAAACATTTGTACAAAATGAGAATTAAAAAATTTAATTAAATTAAAAAAAGAAAAAAATAATTGTATTATTTACAATAAATTTAAAAAGGGTTTGGAAAAATCATTGAGCTTAATTTATTATGCTAAAACAACTCACAGAATTAATTCCACCATTATATGTGTCTTAGACATTGTGTATGGTGAAGGAGATGGGCCCTGGAATGAAGAGACTATACTGCTTTTGTGAAGTTAGTCAGTGACTTTTGACTTTGGATTTTCCCTTAAAACAGTCATATATTTTATATTATCCTTTTTCTACATGAGTCATAGAATACCACAGTTTCTAAAAAAATTTAATTTACAGGGTGACTACAGGTGTCTACAGGGCAATAAAAGGCTAAGGAAGGATATGATTAGTTCATAACATTTTTCCAGGAAAGAATTTTTTTCAGAAGTTTAATGGATGTCATCAGGAAAATATTACTGGAAAAGTTAGAAAAGTTAGTCAACAAGCATATTACTTATTATGTGACAGATATACAGTTAAGTGCTGGGGAAACAAAGAAAAAATAAAAACATTTCCCTTGAGTAGTTTGAAAAAATTAATTTTTTTCAATCATCAAACATTCATTTTCTTTCCCTACAACACCACTCCCCAATGGTGGGGTGTGGAATGGGGGAAGAGAACCAGAATATTTCTAGTAAATATAATCAAGCAAAACAAATTGTCATATTGTCCATATTCAGAAGTGTTTGTCTTCTTCAGCATATTCAGTGTATCAAATTTCTGTCAGAAAGTTGGTAACATGTTTCATCATTCATTCTCTGGAATTATAGTTGATCATTTAGTTGCTCAGGATTCTTAAGTCTTTCAAAATTGTTCATTTTTAAAATGTTACAATTGTTCTCTTGGTTCTGCTCACTTCACTTTTTATTAGTTCATGTAATTATTCCCAGGTTTTTCTGAAACAATTTTGTTCATCAACTCATTTTTTTTCTTTTTTGGTTTTTTGCAAGGGTTAAGTGATTTAGGTCCTTCTGACTGCAAGGCACTTGCTGTATTCACTGTGCCACTTAGCCCTGTTCATCATTTCTTATTGCACAATAGTAATCCATCTTAATCATATACCATAACCTGCTTAATCCTTCTCCAATTTATGAGTATCCCTTACTACTAATAATTTTAAAAAATTTCTTTGAAGTTTAGGGCCTGTAGTGTAATTATTGAATCAAATGGTAAGCATATTGAGCAACTTTTGGAGAGTAGATTCAAATTGTTTTCCAGAATGGCTGGATCAATTAATGCATCCAATGTATCAATGTTTTCTTCAGACCTTCCACCATCTTTCTTGTGCCTTTTTCATCAGTTTTGTCAATCTGATAGGTACAAGGACAATTCTTGAAGTTACTTTAGTTTCTCTAATGATTTAGATAATTTTTCACATAGCCAGAAATAGTTGAATTGCTCTTTTTTTCAAATCTTTCTGTTCTTGGCTTTTGATCAACCAACTGATAGCTAGTATTTTATGAATTGGAACAGGTTCCTTGTATTTCATGTAAATGAAATCTGTCAATGAAATTTGCTGAAATGATTTTCTCTGATTATTAGTTTCCTTTCTAATCTTATCAACATTGAATCTTTTTTGCATAAAAACTTTAAAAATTTTATGTGCTCAAAATTGTTTATTTTATCTTCTGTGAGCCTTTCTATTCCTTGTTTGAAGCTACAAGCAAAGTCTCAAAGAAAAATGAGAATTGGACACAAGGACAAGAATTTCTGGAAGAATTAAAAAATGATTTTCAAACTAAAGGAAGAAAGTTATGAAAAAAAATTAATAGCCTGGCAAAAGATGCACAAAAATATTGAAAAAATAACAATAAAAACTAATATGTATCTTCTGGTTCCAAGTTGGCAAAGTAAGGAAGAAACCCTCTTAAACCCTCCCAAATTCCCTTCTAACAATTAGAAAACCAACTCAAAATTTTTTTTATTTTATTTTTTATTCTCATTTTGTAAAAATTTTTTTACATTAATAAAATATTCTTGTTTAAGAGTAAACAAAATACCCCCCCCATGAATATAGATAGACTTGCTTGGGCAAAAAAAGTAAAGGGGAGAGAAAAAAATTAAAATAAAAAAATAATAGTAATAATTGTAGGTATGGCCACGTGGCGCAATGGAAAAAGCACCAGCCCTGGAGCCACAAGCACCCAAGTCCATATCCAGCCTCGTAAACCCAACAATCACCCAGCCATGTGATATGCAAGCTACCCGATCCCCACTGCCCTGCAAAAACCTAAAAGAAGAGAAAAAAAAGACCCAAAATAAAATAAAATAGTAATAATAGTAGGGGTGGCTGGGTGGCAGACAGAGCATTGGCCCTTGAGTCAGGAGCACCCGGGTCCAAATCCTGCCCCAGACACCCAAAGATCACGCTGCTATGTGACCCCAGGCAGGCCACCCAGCCCCACTTGCCCTGCACCTTCCCCCAAATAATAATAACAAAAAAATGTGCTTCAGTCTTTGTTCCAACACCAACAACTCTGTCACGGGTGGATTACATTCTTTATAAGTCCATCACAAAAGTTGCTTCCATATTTTTCCACCGTTGCCATTTCTGATCGCAACTCCTTCCTTTCTTATTTCTCCACTACCATGTACTATATTTTCTCTCCTTTCACTCTGACTCTGCTGTAGGGTCGCTGAGTGGCACAGCAGACAGATCCCTGGTCCTGAGGCCAAGAATCCCTGAGCCCCCATACCACCCCTTAGGCCCAGAATCCACCTGGCCCTATGTTCCTGGGCAGGCCTTCCAATCCTAGCCCCTTGCAAGAAGTAAAAAAGAAAATGTGTTATATCTGATCACTCTCCCCCCATGGTCCATCCTCTCCTCCTTTATTCACATCCCCACCCCTTCCCCCTCCTCCCCCCTTCCTTCTTACTCCAGATGCCTATACCCCATTGAGTATATTTGCTGTTTCCTCTCCTAGCCATCTCTGATGAGAGCAAAGGTTTCCTCATTACCCCTTGCCTCCCCTCTTCCATGTCATTGGAATAGCTCATTGTAATAATAAAAATCTTATTATGTGAAATATCTTGGACTATTTCCCTTCTCCTTTTTCTTCCTCCCATTCCATTCTCTTTTTTTTCTATTGACTCCATTTTTACACCATATTTTATCTTCAAATTCAGCTTTCTCCTGTGCTTCAACTATAAAAGCTCCTTCTACCTGCTCTATTAACTGATAAGGTTCATATGAATATTATCAGTATCATTTTTATATACATGCAGCTCATCCTCATTAAGTCCCTCATATTTCCCTCCTCTCCTCCAATCTCCATGCTTCACCTGAGTCCTGTATCTGAAGATCAAACATTCTTTTCAGCTCTGGCCATTGAAAAAGGAACATTTGAAATTCCCCTGGCTCATTGAAAGTCCATCTTTTTCCCTGGAAGAGGACATTCAGCCTTGCTGGGTAGTTCATTCTTGGCTGCATTCTAAGCTCTTTTGCCTTCCGGTATATTGTATTCCATGCCCTACGAGCTTCCAATGTAGTTGCTGCTAAGTCCTGTGTGATGCTTACTGCAGCTCCATGATATTTGAACTGTGTCCTTCTGGCTGCTTGTAATATTTTCTCTTTGACTTGGGATTTCTGGAACTTAGGTATAATATTCCTAGGGGTTGTTTTTTTGGGATCTCTTTCTCGGGGAATCGGTGGATTCTCTCCATTTCTATTTTGCCCTGTGCTTCTGGAATACCAGGGCAATTTTCCTGCAGTAATTCTTTGAAAATGATGTCAAGGCTCTTTTCCTGATCATGACTTTCAGGTATTCCAATAATTTTTAAATTATCTTTCCTAAGTCTGTTTTCCATATCAGTTTTTTTAATGAGATATTTTACATTTTCTTCTAATTTTTCATTTTTTTGGTTTTGAAAGATTGATTCCTGATTTCTGGTAAACTCATCAATCTCCCTGAATTTTATTCTTTGTCTGAAGGATTTGTTCTCCTGAGAGAGGTTTCTTATCTCTTTTTCCATCTGGCCAATTTTGCTTTTTAAAGCATTCTTCTCCTCAATAACTTTTTGAACTGTTTTATCCATTTGACCTAAGCTGGTTTTTAGCATGCTATTTTCTTCAGCATGTTTTTGGATTTCCTTGACTAAGCTCCTGACTTCATTTTCATGTTTTTCCTGCATCTTTCTCCTTTCTTTTCCCAGTTTTTCTTCCAACTCCCTCATTTAATTTTCAAAGTCTTTTTTGAGCTGTGTCATAGCCTGAACCAAAGTTCTGTTTTTCTTGGAGTCTTTAGATGCAGGAGCTTGTGCTTCCTCATCTTCAGACTGAGTACTTTGATCCTTCTTGGGCTCATTTGCAAAATATTTCTCAATAGTCTTCCTTTTGTTTCTCTGCTTGCTCATTTTCCCAGCCTGGGCCTGGTTTTGGGGTGCTTTCTGAGCTCTTGGAGCACTCCCACAAGGGTCTCAGTTTGTGAGGCTCTGTCCTCCCTCTTGGTCTGTGAATGACCATAAGCGCCCCCCCCCCCCCCCCCCCCGCCACGGGGCCGAGGTGGGGGGGGGGGCGCTGCTGTTCTATGGGAGGGCCTAGACTGCTATCAGCATCTGAATGTGGTCAGAGCCCCAGAGTCCTGTTCCAGGGACAGAGGACAGAAGAACTCTGCAGTCTCTCTTCACTCCCCTCCCTCAGCTCAATGGGCTCATGCCCTGGAGTCTACTTACTGGCTCTGCCTGCTTCTGTTTCCTGGATCAGGGCTGGGGAAAGACCAAGCTGCTCCCTGTGTGCCCTGAGGGCTGGGTTCCATGTGCTTACTCTGGCAGAGGTCCCCTGCTGTTCCCCCACTTTGTGCTTGGTGCTCCCCGGGGTGCAGCTCAGGAGACTCCCCCACTGCTGTGAGCTGTGGCTCCCAGTGCCCTGGGGCTGCCTCTGGGAGGCTGAAGTTCTTTAGTTCTGGCGGGCCACCCCTCTGGCAGGCTGCCCCTCCAACCCTGGGGAGCAGAGCCTTTCTGCTCTTTTCCAAGTTACCTTGAGTAGGAGAACTGCCTCACTGGGTCCCTTTGTGGGTTCTGTCTCTCAAAAATTTACTTAGAGTCCTTAGCTTATGAGTTTTATCAGAAAGCTCCTAAGACTTGATCCCTTCATGTCGCCATCTTGGCTCCATCCCACCTCAAAATTGATTGGGGAGCAGGGAAACAACTTGCTAGCATAGGAGGAAAGGTTTATCTCACAAAAGTGTGGGGGGAGTGACATTCAAGAGCAGCATCAGCCAGTCTCACAGCAGGGGACCTGCAACAAGGCTTCAAGTCTGACACAATGCATCAGTAAGGCTGGGTCTCCTGTGAACCAGCAGCACCCTCTGGTCAAGTGGGAAGTCTATGAAGCCCATCAAGACCCTACCCCATTCACCTGACCTCTAGCACAAGCCACCAGTAAGGACTTGACCCCATTTATGACCAGTGGTATAGCCCCTCCCCAGGTGTGGCCAGCAGGGAGACCCTGTTTCCATGTCAACCCAGCAGCAACAGGACTCTAGCCCTGGGGCAGACCAGCAACAAGATCCCTCCTCCAGGTCCAGTTAGTGGAAAGACTCTGTTACCATAGCAGCCCAGCAGCAAAACCCCAACAGGCCAGCAGCTAAACCTCACACCCAAGGCAGGAGAATAGGGACTTTACCTCTCCACTCACTCACACACAGTACAAACCAGAAGGGAAGTCTATCCTCCAGAGAAAGCAAGAAGCTAAGCTGTAAAACCTGGAGAAAGTCAGTAGTGTGATCAGAACTCCAGTACAAAAATCTTGGGATAATGCAAGACCAGAACTCAGTTCTCACATAAAAATACCAAGTCACCAAAAAAGCAGAAAAAAAGGGGCAAAAAGGAGCTTGATTATAGAAATTTACTAGGATCAAGACCAAACTTTAGAAGAGGACAATAGGAACACAATGGCTACATGTGAAGCCTCAAAGGAAAATGTAATCTCAGGTCCAAAATAATTCCTCAAAGAGCTTTAGAAGAATTTTAAAAAGCAAATTATAAAAGTAGAAGAAAAATTGAGAAGAGAAATAAATAATGCAAGAGAATCATGAAAAACGTTAATGGCATGGAAAAGATAAATAAAAATTTAACAAGGGAAATAACTCCCTAAAAAATAGAATTGACCAAATGGAAAAGCACCAAAGTTCACTGAAGAAAATGATTCCTTAAAAATTAGAATTTAGCAAGTAGAATCTAAGGACTCTATTAGACATTAAGATACTAAAAAACAAAATCAAAAAAGTAAAAAAAAATACAAGAAAATGTAAAATTTATCACTGGAAAAACATCTGACCTAGAAAATAGATCCTGGAAAGATAATATAAGAATTATTGAAGTATTTAAAAACTGCTGTACACTTTTTGCTTTTTATCTACCTTCCCTTCTATCTCTTCTCCTTTCTCTTATCCCCTTCTCTTTTTATTTCCTTATTGGGAATGGGAGTTTTCTATAACAGTTCTATACAATATATACATATATAAAGAAAAGGCCAAGCAGAGGAAATAAGACAGAGAGAAGTGTGGCATTAGTAATCATCACTGTGAATGTGAATGGGATGAACTCAACCTTAAAACAGAAGTGGATAGCAAAATAAATTAGAAACCAGATTCCTACCATATGTTGCTTATAAGAAACACATTGGAAACAGAGATAGATAAGAGTTAAAATAACGAAGTGGAGAAAATCTATCATTCTTCAGCTAAAGTATAAAAAGGAAAAGCAAAACCAAGATCTAATTCAAAGGAAAAATCAGGGAAACAACTTTTTGTTTAAAGGAACCATAGACAATGAAGTAATATTAATGCTAAATATATACTCACCAAATTACATAGCCTCCAATTTCTTAAAAGAAGAGTTAAATGAATTAGAGGAGGAAATAAACAATAAAATTATCCTAGTGGGTGACCTCAACTTTCCTCTTTTAGAGCAAAATGAATCTAACCATAAAATAAATAAGAAATGAGATGAATAGAATCTTAGAAAAGTTATATGTGATAGACCTCTGGAAAAAATTAAATGGGAATAGAAAGGGTTTTTTCTCAGTAATCCCTGGCACTTTCACAAAAATTGACTATGTTTTAGAACATAAATACTTCATAACCAAATGCAGATATTCATAACTATAACACTTTTTAGGTCATAATGCAAAAAAAATTACATTTAATAAAGGCCCATGGTAGCTGCATAAAAAGCTCATTAGAAACTGAATTGAATCCTAAAGAATGGTAAGTCAAAAAACAAATCATAAAAGCAATCAATAATTTCATTAAAGAGAATGACAATAGAGAAATAACATTCCAAAATTTTTGGGATGCAACCAAATCAGTACTTAGAGGTAAATTTAAATTTCTATATGTGTACATCGATAAAAGAGAGAAAGAGCAGATCAATGAATTGGACATGCAACTTAAAAAAAAAGAAAAAAGAAAATTAAAAATCAATCATTAAGCACAAGGAAATTCTAGAAATCAAAGGAAAAATTAATAAGATTGAAAGGAAAAAACAAAATAAAACATTGAATAAATAAAGCTAGGAACTGGTTTTTTACCAAAAACCCCAATAAAATGTATATGCCTTGGGATAAATTGATTTAAAAAAAGAAGAAAACCATATAACTGATTACAAAAATGAAAAAGATGAAAGAGGATAAAGTTGAAGTGATTATTAGGGGTTATTTTGCCTAATTAAATTCTAGTATAGCTATCAATCTAAGTGAAATGGCAGATTATTGACAGAATTCTATACTTCCCAAATTAACAAAAGATGAAATAGAATACTTAAATAACCCTCTCTTAGAAGAAGAAATTGAACAAATTATCAGCATTTCTGTATACTACTAACAAAATTCTGGAGGAAGAGATAGAGAAATTCCATTAAAATAACTGCAAACACTATAACATACTTGGCAATCTACCTGTCAAGACAAACCCAGGGATTTTATGAACACAATTAAAAACACTTTTCACAGAGATAAAGTCAGACCTAAACAACTGGAAAAAATATCAATTGCTCATAGGTGGGTTGAGCTAATATAATAAAAATGACAATTGTATTTAGATTATTTTTTATTCAATGCCATACAATTGAATTACCAAGTAATTATTTTATAGATTTAGAAAAAATAGTGGCAAAATTACTGTGAAACAGCAAAAGGTCAAGAATATCAAGAGAATCCATGAAAAAAAATTTGAAAAAAGTTGACTTAGCAGTTCCAGATTTCAAACTATTGCAAAAAACAATCTGGTACTGACTAAGATATAAAGTGGTAGATCAGTGGAATATATTGGTACACAATGCATAGTAGTAAATGACCATAGTATTTGATAAATCCAAAGATTCAAACTTGGGGGGTAAGAACTCAAAAATCTGACAAAAATTGCTAGAAAAACTGGGAAAAGTTTAACAGAAATTAGGCAAAGACCAATATCTCACATCATATAACAAGATATGGTTAAAATGGTAAATGATTTGAACATGAAGGGTGATATAGATAAATTAGAGAAGGATGGAAAAATATAACATCAGATCTGTAAATAAAGGAAAGAATTTATGATCACACAAGAGACAGAGAGGATCACAGGATGTAAAATTGATAATTTTCATTCCATGACATTAAAAAGCTTTTGCACACACCAAACTAAAACAGCTAAATTTGGAAGGTAAACTGGAAAGTGGTAAAAATTGTTTTATGCATTTCTCTGATAAAGGCCTCATTTCTCAACCATAGAGGGAAACAAATTTATAAGAATAAGAGCTATCCCAGTTGATAAATAGCAAAAGTATATAAAAAGGCAGTTTTCAGAAACTATTAATCAAAGCTATAAAAAGTAACATGAAAAAATTCTCTAAATTACTATTGATTAGAAGAATGTAAATTAAAACAACTTTGAGATACGACCTTGAACTCTCAATTTGTCTAACATGACAGAAAAAAGACAATGGCAAATCTTGGGGGAATAGGGAATAGAAAAAATCTGAACACCAAAGTCCTGTTGTGAAACTGTGAAGTAATCCAAGTATTTTGGAGAACAATTTGGACTATGCTCAAAGGACTATAAAATGGTGCATACCTTTTCACCCAGCAATATCACTACTAAATCTATATCCCAAAGACATCAAAGTAAAGGGGAAAGGACTTATTTGTACAAAAATATTTATAGTAACTCTTTTTGTGGTGGTAAAGAATTAGAAATTGAGGGGAGGTTCATCAATTAGGGATCAGTTGAACAAGCTCAGGTGATATAATTGTGATGAAGTCCTATTGTGCTACTAGAAATGATAAGCAGAATGCTTTCAGAAAAACCTGGGTAGACTCATGTAAACTCTTGCAAAGTGAAGTGAGCAGAACCAGGAGAACATTGTATGTGGTAACAGCAACAATGTAAAAATAACTACCTTTGAAACTCTGATCAAACAACTCTGATCAAGACAATGATTCAGGATATTTCCAAAAGACCCTATTCTTCTCAAGAGAGTACTGAACTCTGAAAGCAGATAGCTTTTAAAATACTTTTTTTTAAATTTACATTTTAAAAATACTTTAAAAATTTTTCTTCATTTTATGGTTTTATTTTGTTTCTTCTTTTGCAACATGAATAATATGACAATATGTTTTACATGATTTTATATTTATATAACTGATATCAAATTGCTTGGTTCCTCAAGGAGTGGGGAAAGGCATGAGGGAGGGAAAGAACTTGGAACCCAACAATTTTAAAAATATTTGTTAAAAATCTGTTTCTTATTTGATCAATAAAGTCAAATGGTAATTCTTTTTCTAGCCCCTCTAATTTGTTTATGATGTCATACAAATTAAAGATTGTATTCATTTGAACCTTCTTTTTTTATCTAGTATGAGGTGCTTATCTAAATCTAACTTATGCCAGATTTCTATCCAGTTTTTCTAGCAGTTTTGGTCACTGTAGTGAGTCCTTACCCCCAGAAACTGAGATTTGGAGATTTATCAAGCACTAAACTATTGAACTTATTTGTTTCTGTACTTAAAAACCTAATCTGCTCCACTGATCAACCTCTGTATTTTTTAATCATTACCAAATCATTTTGACAATTGCTACTTTGTAGCATGACCCAGATCCTAGTATGTTTGGATCATAGTATCATGGATGTAAAGCTTGGAAGGAATCCTGAAGGCCTTCTTCTCCAACTCTCTCATTTTACAGATGAAAAAATGGAAGCCCAGAAAAGATAAGTAAATAAGATGTTCAAGGTCTCACAGATAGTAATAAAGGCAAGATTTGAATTCATGTTCTCCCACCTTCAAAATCAGAGCTCATTTTATATTTTGCCAAATGAGACCTTGTAGGATGAGATAACAAAGGGAGAGAAAACATGGATAGGCTTGCTTGTAAAATCCTTCACAATGAATGTAGCCCTAAAATCACATCACATTGATACACTTATGAATAAAACCAACCCCAAGCCTAGAGAGAAATGAGCTCTAACTCTTCAAAGACAAATCATTTACTTTGATGAAAGTGTCAATAAACTTCAATGGATACTAAGCTCTATACCTTCAGGTCTGGGAATCTGGGGTCTCTGTGGCTCAGAACACTAAGCCACTCTCTAATGGAAGTCAATGATGTTGGAAGGCATAAGTGGGGAATATGCTAAGAACCACTCTCCTTTTCTGCTTTTCTCCTTCCTCTTTCATTTCACAGAAAACTAGTAGTCATTGTTTACTTTATTGTCTGCCTTTTTGAGTAGCTGCTGTAACTATACTCTAGCTTAAAGGGCACAGTCAGTGATTTAAAAGAAAAGAAATACAAATCAAGTTTTGCTGCCTTCTACAGCTCATAAAGTAAAAGTTAGCAAACTTGATTACGCTAATAGAATGCAGTGCAGTGTGACAAACAGGCCCAAAGTCCTGGTGTTTTTGAAATCAGAAACATATTTCCTCCCCCAACCTTCCCAAATTTCATTTCTGCTACTCATAGACTTCTCTGCATTTTCAAGTCAACCTTAAAAGCTCATGGATTCTTAATTTTTAATAAATGAGATATTGATTTATTTTTGCCAGATACCCCAGCAGGTAAACTTTAATTGATTGCTTTTAAAGACCTAGGCTTTTAAAAGTTCTCGAATTTCATAATTATATTCCCTAGTTTTCTCTTCCTCCAGGTTTTAGAAAACATTCTCACCTAGAGATATTCTTTGGATTAGCTTGCAAAGACATACAGAGGCTTGCTTCCCTCCCAGAGGCTTAGGACAATGAAGTTCTGACCTCTTCCTTCTTAGCTATTCTGATCCTGAGTTCTTGTTTCAGAAACTGTAGTTTGGTTTGAATCTTAGCTCCAGCATAGGAAAAGATAACTGGTTTTCTAGGAGTCAAGTATTTCATACTGATCAAGGAAGGGGCAAAGTTACTGAATGTAATGGGTTGTCAACTGCCTTCCAGGCAGCCCACTTCAGCTGAAATCTCTTTAAAAAATGATTTGCAATAAAAACTATAACTATGGCAAGGGTAACTGGAGCTTTGCCCAATGCAGAGAATTTTGAGAACATCCAGTTCTGGGGTATTTCTTCCTTCCTTCCTAATTTACCCCAATCTGTAGGAAGGGTGGGATAGAGGTTTCTCCCAGGGGAACTTTCTCACCTGCCTGGTTTATCCCTAGTTAGTGCCATTACCCCAGTGACCCATTGCAGCAACATCTTCAGTGAGCCTAAACCATCACCCTTTGCCACAAGTGCAAATATCATTAGTTACAGTTGTGGAATGCATAATCTCATTTTTGCAAAGGGCATGTTGGAATGGTTTTGTCAGCTCATTGACAAGAGAAGTGCAGAGAGGGGGTGGGAGGGTAGAAAGGCTTATTGGAGTCTTTCAGTCCAGAGTAGGCAAACTATGTTTTCATGTGAGATAATTAAGCATTAACCTCAGACATAAAAATTAAAAGCATGATTATTAATCTAACAGAAGAGACCAACAAGCTAAGTGGAAAAACCAATTTGTAGCAAGAATCTTGGTTTTTGAGCTACATCATTGAGTTTGCAGCCTGGCCCTGTGTATCTTTCACCCCAGGAACTTCTATCAATAAAGCAGAAAAATCTCACAATAAAGTCCATCCAGGATGTTCTACATTCAAATACAGTAAAAATCAAAGCTGCCTAGGCATTGCTAGTGACAGAATGCTCTGCAGACAATCTGATGGGATTAGCAATCGTTTGGTAAATATTATTGTCTAGTTACTGTTAGTCTAATTCCATTACCAGTTATTTCCCACCTCCCTCAGGTTTGTTCTACCTACTGTAATAGTAGTTATCCTGTCAAAAGACATTATTTCCTGCTGCACAAAGATAGAGACAGGATAGCATATGGTGCTATGCAAATCAGGAAGGATGATGAAAATCACTTCAGTTAGAATTCATGTTGAAGAATCTCAATGGGAAGAGAGGCTCTGACCTCATTATCAGGACTAGTGTAGTCCCATTCACCAAAATGCCCAATGAGCTAACTGCTATTTCACATTAAGCAAGACTAGAATATTATTCAGGATTGCCAGGAAGGATGGCATGAAAAAATATCAGATGAAAGATTAACACCAAACATTTAAATTTATTCAAATAGTAAACTATGCTGTAGATAAATTCCCTTTCCATGAATTGCCTCACGTTTTCATGAGTTATTTGTTCTGTGTAACTGTAAATTTTGTAGGAAAGCATCCAAGGATCTATCAGCACAGGAACCTCCTGGCATGGAGATTCCTTCCATCAGCATTCAGACTATACTTTGAAAGAAATTTTATTTTTTTACAAAGCTGCTAGAAGCACTAAGAGTTCTGTGGCTTGCCCAGAGTCACACAGCAAGTAAATACCAGAGGGGGATATTTGAATCTTGAGTTCTAATCATCAATCCATTCTATCTCTTTAATTACAATTATATATATATTTAAAATGTACACTTTCCAATTCACAACCAGCTGTTCTTTATACCTCTTGGAAGTAAGTAATCCCTTAATTAAGGTATTACTTTGCTAAAAATTACTTCATCCTAATAGATGACTCTTAAGAGAACAAATTCTTTTCATGTAAGAAATGAGTGCCAAACAGTAGAATTTCAGAGAGTAGTGATACAGAACATATTTCAGGAGAGTAAGCTCTATTGATACTTATTGCTATGTGACAGTGGACAAGTCACTTAATTCTGTTTGCCTGTTTTCTTAGCTGTAAAATTAACTGTAGGGGAATCAAGGAGTTCCAATGGATAGCACTCCTGCTTGAAAGTCAAGAGGACCTGAGTTCAAATCCAGATCAGATACTTAAACCCTAAGTTTGTGTGATCCTGGGCAAGTCATTTAACCCCAATTGCCTCACCCACTACTTATTCTAAAATGTGTTGGAAAAGAAAATGGCAAACCACTCCTTCGTCTTGCCTAGAAAATCCCAAATGGGGTCAATAAAGAGTCAGGCAGAACTGAAATGACTGAATAACAACACAAAGACCTGTTGCATACTTCTCAAATAACATTGCAAAAGCTGTACTATTAGTATGACCATTCCTATCTTTGATTTTTGCCAAGAGTTTGAAGAACTGACTCCCATTAACACAGAGAAGATAAGTGTGGGAAAGATCATCTTACTCCCACATGTTTTTTTTAGGAGATTAGCCCAATTTGAGTATATTTGAGAGCTCCCTGAAGACAGGAGGTGGGGATGGATCAGTCATATTATTGCTCATGTGTTTTCAGATATTTCCCAAGGATGTAGAGGGAGAGGAGATCAGGGAAGTGACTTTTTACTACGTGTTGTTCCACCTAAATGTTACTCAAACTAAGAGTAACTGGCAGTCTGCTATAAGTAAGTGATTTTGTCCTAAAACTTAGAATAAGTTCTGTTGAAGAAAAGAACAAAAATGGAGCAGCGAAAGAGAAGTCTGGTTCCTTTTCTTTTGCCCTTTCTCAGAAAAGCTCTCAATCCACATAATTGTAGTGACACGAAGAGACACTTTGGTGTTTTTTTGTTTTCATTTTGTCACCTTACTATTTGTACTGGGCAAATGTGATTTTGTTGGTATGAGGAATCCCAGTACAGAGCAGTAACTGCTCTTCCACAACTTTCTTAGACAACTACCTGAGATGACAAAAAATAAGAGATTTGCTCAGGGTCACGGGGTCCTTAAAACCAAAGTTCAAAAATATTTTGATTACTCTATTTTGACATAGTTGATTTTCGTTAATCCTATTTTTTTAAAAAAAAATTTGTGCATTTAAAGATGTTAATCTGAGAAAGGGTCCATGGTTTCACCAGACTCCCAAAGGATCATCAAATATTAAGGACCCTTGCTGGTGTATGTATGAGGCAGGACTTGAATCCTGGTTTTTCTGACTCTGAAGTGACACTATCCTAACTATGCCATAGTACCCAAGGTTCTTTTTTCCCCTTGCATCATTTGCCCTTTTATCATTATTATTAATATTATTATTTGTGATTAGTGATAGTATTGGGTCTAGGTAACCACCAACACAAGGGGAAGAAGAGAAGACTTTAGAAAATTTTTTCATCATTACTATTGCTACTGCCTTTTAATTGTCCTGTTTATGATTAAAATGGAACAAATGCTTTTTTTAAAAATTGTCAAAAAGAAAAACAAATATGAAGGGAAGAGATATTCTACAATGGAACTTCTTGACTATAAAAAGAGGCTAACAGATTGCTTGTTCTGAAATTTTATAGCTTGCTCAACTGTTATACAGAACACTTAATAGTATAATGAACATCCATGGTAACCAAAAGTACTTTTCTCTCCTTTGCCTCTCCCCACCTTCCTTACTCTATCTTCACTCCCTAACTGCTCCCTAGCTTGTCTTTATATTTCATCCCCTCCTCCCAGATGATCTTTTTAAAGCCCTGGGCAGATTGCTTGGTCCTTATAAGAATTTTTTTTTTGAATAACTGTGTGAACTCTTAGAAATTTCCTATGTGGCTACTTACTAGTGGTGATGGTAGGCAGATTCTCTGGGACAGATGTTTTCAGATCAATGGGGAAGAGGAAACAGTACAACATGGAATACTGCAAAAAGACCTAGATGAGGAATCAGAACTGAGTTTTAGTCCTGGCTGCAGCAGAACATCATGTTGGGCCAATCACATAAACTTTTTGTCCTTAACTTCCTTAATGGTAAAAGGAAGGAAATTGACCTCAAAGACTTCCCAACACAATCTGTTATTCTATAATGTCACTGTTTAGAATTAGCCTCATTCTATTTCCAACATTTTAGCAGAAGGAGCATATCATGGTAAGAAGGGGGGGCTGGGAATCCAAATGATTCATTTCCTATTTTTAACAGAAGAAAAAATTCACCAGAAGAGAAACATATGCATGCTTATTAATTGATATCTGGTTTGAATGAAACTTTCCATTCTTGGTGGAAATCAGGCAGAGAGGATACATTTGGCTTCTGTTACTACTTAACCTTTGATTTTTCTCTGTTGTTTCTTTTACATTCAGGGAATCCACTACCAAGACCATTTGGTTGAATAAATCCTGGAGTTTGAAAACCAGCTCTGCCACTTAATATACTTGAATGACTTTGGACAAATTATTTAATTTCTCTGTGAATTGGGTTCATCATCTATTAAATAATGATAATAGACTAGGTGATCTTTGAAGCTCTTTTCAGCTCTAAATCTTTGGTGTATGAATTAATAATAAATAGTGTTTGTCACTTTAACATGTTATTTTGGAAGCATTTTCCTAGCTGTCATCATAATATAAAAACAAAAGCAAGACTGTCCCTGACCTCAAGGAGCTTATTATTCTATTAGAGGAAGACAACACATATGAAGAGGTGGCAAGAAAAGGAAAGTTTTGTCTGGAGAGTCACAGGAACGGTGATTGTATCTATTGTCTTTTTAATTATAGAAGGAATGGGGGAAGTGCATTGAGGATGGCAAGATAACCCAAGGTTATCTTGAGTAGAAGAATAACAAGCATAATAGAGATGGATGAGAAAAATTGAGGCAAGTCCCTTCATTTCTCTCTACCTTAGCTTCCACCATCAATCATTCAACTAGTTTGTATTAAATGAACACATTTTACCCAGCTGCTGGGGATACAAATACAAAGAATGAAGTAACCCCTATTTGAAATGAGTTTACATTTTAACAGAGAAAAGAATAGTACTAAATATATAGGATTATATACTATATAGTAGTAGCTAAATATATTCAGCATAAATATAAAGTATATACTTTATAGTATAAAGTGAAATTCACACACACATATTCAAAGTAGCTAAATACAGGATTGTTTGAGAGAGAAGACCCTAGCATTTGGGAAGATTGGTGTCTACATTTTCTGCTAAAGGAAAATAAGGGCTCTATGAGACTGAGGTAAAGAGGAATTATATTCTACATAAGAAGATGGCCAGGGAAAAGGTATGGCGATAGAGGGAAGATGCAAGGACTGGATCACAAAAACGAATGAGAGGACTCATTCAACAAGGATAGGAAGATACATTGAGGCTAGATGATGAGAAGGTTTAAAAGCTAAACAGATGAATTCATATTTTGTTCTAAAGGCAATAAGCAAAACTCTGGATTTGATTGAATAGGAGAATCATATAGTCAAATCTGAACATAAGGAAGATTCCTTTGATAGAAGGGTGGGAAATGGACAGTGGTGAGAGACTGCTGCTGCAATGAAGTAGGAAAGAGGTAATGAGAGCCTGGACTAAGACAGACCTTACATGAATGAGAGAAGAGGCTGGATGTGAGAAATATTATGAAGGGACAAATTACAATATTTGGCAAGTGGTTGAATATGTGGGATAAGAGAGATTGAGAAGTCCAAGATAATGCTGCGATTATGAACCTTAGACACTTGAAGGATGGATAGTACTTTAAACAGAAATAGGTATGTTTGAAAGAGGAAATGATTTGATAGAGCTATAGGGGAATAAGATGGGGAGAGAATAATGAGTTTAGTTTTAGGCAAGTGGAGTTAGAGATGACTCTGTGAAAAATAGTTTGAAATGTCCTATGGGTAATTGTTCATTTGGGATTCAAACTTCAGGGAGACTGAGACTTAGTATATAGATCTGGGAATCATCTACATAGAGGTAATAATTAAACCTGTAGGAACCAATGAGGTTACCAAGAGAGTAAAGATTAGACTGGATAATTGTTCTCTTCTGTCTATGTGATTTTATAATTTGCTAGTTATTGACAAGACCAGGAGTAACAATTTAGGTCTCATGATTACAGTCCTTTCTTTTTTACATTAAGTCATGCTGCCCTACTAGACCATGCTGTTTCTTATTGATCACATACTGCTGTGAATGGAAAGGATTCTAGGAGATTATATAGGAAGGATAGAAATAAGCATTTATTAAATAAGTTCCTACTATGTAGCCTAGTCACTGTGCTAAGAATTCAAAAAGTAATATCTCATTTGAATCTCACAATAACAATGCTAGGAAAATGGTACTCCTATCATATTATTTTATAGTTAAGGAAACTGTCTGAGGTCACATCTGAACTCAGGTCTTTCTGACTCTGGCCAAGTCTCTATTCATGGAATCAGCTGAAAGATAAACTGAGCACCAGAGACATAACTTGCTCAAGTTCCCTTGAACCTAAATCTCTTGAATCATTGGATCATTGGTTTTTCTACTATAGTGTACTGTTCAGTTCATGGGACACTAACTCTGAACATTTGAAAACATTAGGGTGACCATGTATAAGCAAATGTATGTATACACATACACATAATATAAAAATTTTTCCTCTGGGCATCTGCCATCACACAGACACAGTCACAGAGCATGTAGTCAAAACATTGTCTAGTTTTAGGAAGAGAACATTGCCCTAATTGTGAAATATTATGTGTGATGTCTGATTTTGAAGTCTTTGGACTTTAAAAGGCTTCCCAAAAGATCTCAGTAGTGCTCTTTTGGCAGCACTAATTCTGATCCCACTATCTCAGGACAAGACAAGAGAATAACATCAGGGCTATGATTCTTAAAATGATTTTTAAAAAATTTTAAAAAACCTGATTCTGGCTACATCATAGGTTATGACTTGTCAGTCATGTCCTAATCTGTAGACTTGGACTCCTGAACTATATTACAGTCTTTTCTTTCTTTCAAAGGCTCATTACCTCCCAAACCTATTAGAAACCCTCCAATCAGGCCATCACTCCTAAAGAACCTAGTTATGACTTTGGTATAGTCTTTCAATACCTCACTTTTAGAATAAGTGAAGGAAGAACAGGGGAATAAACATCTATATAGGCATACCTCAGATATATACAAATTTGGTTCCAGACCACTGTAAAAAAGTGAATATCACAATAAGATGAATCACATGAATTTTTTCTCTTCCCAGTTCATATAAAAGTTATTCCTGCTCTATAATAAAGTCTATTAAGTATACAATAGTATCATACCTAAAATGTATAAATTTTAATTTTAAAATACTTTAATGCTAAAAATGCTAATCATCACTTCAGCTTTCACAGAGTTGCAATCCTTTTGCTGGTGGAGGGTCTTGCCTCATTGTTGATGACTGCTGACTTATCAAGCTACTAAAGATTGGGATGGCTAAATGGCAACTGCTTAAAAGAAAGCAGTAATGAAGTTTGCTGCATCAGTTGACCTTCCCTTTCACTTGAACACTTAGAGGCTTTTGTAGAATTACTAACTGTTCTCATCTCAATATTGTGTATCTCAGGGAGTAGAGAGGCTTTTGAGAAAGACAGGAAGCATGTTGTCTGTGGAGCAGTCCCAACACACACACACACACACACACACACACAAATACACACACAGAGACACACACAAACTTACACACATGACATTTATTGACTAAATTTGCCATATTAAATGGGAGCAGTTCATGGTGACCCAAAAACATTTCCAATTTGAACATCAAAAATCACTGATCACAGATTTTATATATATATGAATATATATATATATATATATATTAGACATAGCAAAAATGAAAATTTGAAACATTTCAAGATGTGACAGACACACAATACAAGTACATGCTGTTGGAAAAATGGCACCAATGAATGTTCAATGAAGTTTTGTCACAGTTGTATAAAATGCAATGTCTACATAGTGTAGTAAAGTAAAATACAATAAAGCAGGGTATGTCTGTACTATAAAAATGAAAGTACCTTATTTATTCCACTATTTCTCCAGATATTTTCTCAACACAAATATGAAAGGAAGGAAGGAAGGAAGGGAGGAAGCGGGAGGGAGTCAAGGAAAGAAGGGGAAGGAAGAAGGAGGGAAGGAAGAAGAAAGAAAGAAAGAAAGAAAGAAAGAAAGAAAGGAAGAAGAAAGAAAGAAAGAAAGAAAGAAAGAGAGAGAGAGAGAGAGGGAGGGAGGGAGGGAGGGAGGGAGGAAGGAAGGAAGGAAAGAAGGAAGGAACAAAAGGAAGGAAGGAAGAAAAGAAGAAAGGAAGAAAAGAAGGAAGGGAGAGAGAGAGAGAGAGAGAGAGAGAGAGAGAGAGAGAGAGGAAGAGAGAGAGAGAACGGAAGAGAGAGAGTAAGAAAGGACTAGCACCTTTGGTATGAGGGTTTGCTGAGTTTTTTTCAGAGTTGCTCATCTATTTTTGGTGTCCAACTGATCATCCAACTCCTACCTGTGATTATTAGAAACTATAAAATGCTTAATAGCCACACCCTCCAAAAGTCTTAGCAGATTGATTGAATCAAGTTGAAGATAACCAACAGGCTGCCAGTCCATTGCTGAGGAATGTCTACACCAAGGAAATGAAGACTTCCCCTGGTGGAATGAGTGGATGAGATCAATTTGTTCCAATAGCCAAGAAGGTAAAGGAAGCAGGTTTTCTGAAGTGCTTGGAGCTTTGTCAAGCATCAAAGATGCCAAAGTCATACACTTCACCTTAGGCCTGTCATTTTAATCTTTGTCTTGCCTTGGTCTTGAATGACTCTGAAAGAGAGAGTGAGACTAATGAAGTTGTACAGTTCTGCCTCACTGAAATCTAATTATCACCTATGAGGTCACTTGGTTCTCTTCAAAAAGGACAAACAACAACAATAATAAAACATATGCATTTATACTTATATAATACATATGTGTATATAAATATAAATGAGTTTTAAAATCTCTTCTAACTCCAAAGCTATGATTCGAGAAGCAAAGCCTATGTATCTAATTATTCCCTTTTGGGGGTAAATTTTTATAGTAGAATGGATATGGTTGATAGTCTAAGGAACCTTAGAACTCCTTCTGCTCTAAGGCTATGATACTGGGAGCAAAAAAACCACATACATACATGCATTTACATATAAACTATGTATATGATATGCATACACATATTCACTCATATGCACACACACATATAAATGCATACATACATATAATCATGGATGTCATTATTTGTGTAGATATTTGAATGTATAGTAACTTTTTGGAGTGAGAATCCTTGAATCTCATCTAGTCTTATAAACACACATACATATGAATAAGTATGCTGATTGAATGTGGGATTCAAGATTTGACCAATTACCCAGATATTCTCACAAACACCCAAATCACTCTACTTCTCACTCTGCTCAGTCACTTCATCAATTCTTTATGTTTCTGGATTCAAAAGACAATCTAGGGTTCACATGACTCCGAAATTTTAAAAGGTAGAAAAAAATATTCTAGTCTTAAGCTCCCATCCTAATATATAAAACTGGAGAAATCTCTTCTCCCATGAGCTATAATTCCTCACTCTTGTCTCAAACTCCAAATTTATTGATAAGTAAATATCACTGTTACCAAACACTGGTATTAAATAATAAAGAAATATAGATAAACATTTCAACAATGCATCAGCTATGACAGAGAGCACAATTCAAGACAATTCATACAGGGGCTAGAAGATGCTGACTAGAATGCCTTTCACTGGTCATCACCTGTTGCAATAATCTAGTTCTGTCTCATATTATCCTTTCTACTCTTGCTCTCTTATCTGCTTGTTTCTCTCTACCTTTTTGTGTGTGGCATGCCCAATTTTAATTGCCAATTGCCAACTTTGCTCATAATTGCAAAAAGTCTCCAGCCCTTGAATTTTCTATGGGTTTTGGACATTCAATCTAAGAAAATCATAGAATCACAATTTTAGATCCAGAAGAGACATTAGAGGTCAGTGTAAATGTCAGAATTGAAACCCAGGGCTTCCTTACTCAAATCCTATGCTTTCTCTGTTTATGTTCCTGCTTCTCTGCAGAACATTTGAGGAAAGGAGTATTTAGATTGGGGAGTGGGGGGTGGTTGGGGGGATGGAGGTGTCTGTGTGTGCATTTTTTTTAGATGAGAAAATAAGAATTTTAGAGAGATTAGAGAGAGTTCTATAGCTTGTAAATAGGAAAGAAAGCAAAAACTCAGAGCTTTAGTCTCCATTTGGTTCCTTTCATTAGAACATGTTGCCTCATGCCTATATGCTGGGATTAGAAATTTTAAAATTTATTTGTCTTTGTTCTACTTGGACTAGGTTTGTTATTTCATTGATATAAGGAAGTCCTAAGGAAGGAATCCCCTGGGCTCATGTAGATGGGCTAGCAAGTTATAGTCTTGTAGAGCTGCTAGGTCACTAACAGCTTCATCTACATGTTTGGGTCATATTGTCAATAGCTGTCAGAGGTAGGGCTTGAAACCAGGATAACAAATTATCTGAATCCTGGCTCTCTGAGCATCAAATAGTGAATCTGATTATAATTAACAATTACATAGCATAACTCTCATTTACCCCTAACAAGAGCCCTCTGATGTAGATAATATAATTTTTTCCATTTTATAGATAAGGAAACTGAGACTGAAAGAGAAATGCCTTGCCCCATAGTCACACGCGAGTTTGAGGCTGATGAGATATCTGATCCAATCTGCCACCTAGCTATCTCAAATAGCTTGCTTGTCCTCTGAATGACAGGGTTCACATTCCCTAGTCACGGAGGCAAGAAGGGCCTCTTTTGTCCATTATGTCCAGCAAAAATAGAGACTAGACTGGTTGTTCCCACTGCATGTAAAAGCCAACTGAGTGTCCTCTGCTCTCCCTACTGAAAGCCCCTTTTTATTTTGCTCTAGCACTGTGCATAGCCACAAACAGTCACAAATGACATCACTAAGATTGCTAGTCAAGTTACTGTTCCAACCTAAACCATGCATGCTTTGAGTCTTAGGTGGGGAGAGGTTAGAAAGTGGTCTCTCAGCCTTACAGAGTAGGTATAATGATGTTCCCTTTTCTATTCTCCACATGTGCTCACTTGACTAACTGATATTTCTATATGAGCTTGAGAAAGGAGCAAATTGGATTTAAGGTCTGAGTTAAACTGGGAAAAGAGCAGTACAAAACCCTAACCTCCATATCAAGGTGTCTACATTGTTATCTCTATTTCCACTGAAAGGTTATCTTGAAATATCTCCTCTAACTTACATTGGTTTTAGAGTAAATTTATATCTCTTCCTTAAGCTTCCTGAATTCTGATCATAGCATGGACTCCCTACTGAATTGGCACATGGAGCATGTGACACCCAGGCTTACAAGCTACTTGGGAAACCTATGCAAATGTAATTCCCAGGTCCTCTCTAAGCAGCTTGGTGTGTGGTGGTTACCTAGGAGTCCGTTGTTTTCCTGGCACTTTCTGTGACAGCTGGTCTTCCAGGAAGTGAAGATGAAAAACTGGAAAGGGTGCTGAATTGGGAATCAGAATCCTGGGTTTGAATCCCATCTTTGATACTTGTTAGCTGTGAGACCTATGGTCAATCATATTATTGCAGGGTCTCAATTTCCTGTAAAATGAAAAGGTTATTCTCTGTAATCTCTATTTTTCCTTACCAATTTTAGCATTCCATGATTCCAGAAATTGCCAGTTAATTATTTTTAAAATAGACTAACAAAATACCTTATTCTCAAGTAATACATCTACATTGGTCTCAAGCTTTAGTATCACAGGCTATTTTCTTTTTTATCTCCTTTCTTCCTCTTTTCCTTCATTCCTTCTTCCTTCCTTGCTTTTCTTTCTCTTCTTTCCTCTCTCTCTCTCTCTCTCTCTCTCTCTCTCTTCATCCCTTCTTTTACCTCATCCTTCCCTTCCTTTTTCTTATTCTTGTTCTCCCCTTCCTCCTTTATCTCCTTTTCTTCCCATCTTACTTCCTTGCTTGTCCCCTTTCTATTCTTCATTTCCCTTCTTCCCACTTTTCTTCCTTTCCTTTTCTTCCCTCCTTTTTGATCCTTCCTTCATTTCCTTCTTTTCCTTCCTTCCTTCCTTCCTTCTTGCTTCCCCTTTCTTTCTTCTTTTTCTTTCTTCTCCTTTTTCTACTTTCTTTTTCCAAATTATTAAATATTTTCAGATGGAGAAGACTCAATACTCTGATAAAGGATACATTTTTTGGTAAATCTCAATAAATACATTCCTGTTTCCTCTTCAACCCCATTAAATAGGGCTACTGAGAAAACCACACTTCCAGTTTTTTTCTTTGTGATTTTTTTTCCATTATGGTATTCAATGTGCACAGAGGTTAGTGCATTAGTCTCATAATGCCCCCAAAGGCATTGCCTACCTGCTAACCACCCCTGTGATCCTCTCTGGCTGCTTGGAAAGCAGGCAGCAGCTTAATGAGGCAAGTCCCCTCTGGGGATGCCTCTTTCCTCTAGGAATTTAGTAAGTGCTTTATATAAAACAGTAATAGGATGGTTCAGCCAGACTCTCTGGCTCAGAGACAGTAACTGGTGCTCCCTTTGGGAAGAAGGAGCAGGTAGCTGAGTGATAAGGCCATTAGGGCTGCATTGTGCCTGTGAGCTGGTAGTCCCTAAAGGTACTTTTCCTGCCCAACAGACATATGAAAAGGAGTCAATGAAAGGCCAATCAGAATAGACTTCCTGCTGGAATATATCACTGTCCTTGGAGGGCTACTGGTGATAATGGGCAGAAGATGATTTAGTATCATGATGATAGCAGAAATGGAAGCTCAAAGCTCAGATCCCCAGATATATGAAGAACTGAAGAGAAAAGGGAAGAGTGAGAGATCACTTGTGTCTACCACTCATAAGAGACAATGCCTGTTCCAGTCATTTGCAGTTGCTAAGCACTCTCCCTCAGAGACTGAGTGGTATATTGGATAGAGAGCAACCTTAGGATATGGAAGACTTGGGTTCCAATTCTACCTCTGGGATAAACTATGGTAAAGTTATTTAACCTTTTAGTGTCATTGTTTGTTGTGGAAAAGGTGCCCATTTGTATTGGTTAAAGGAGTCCCTCATCAGAAGCTCCTTATAACCATGAAATCAGTTTTGGAGATGAAAGGAATGATGGGTAATCATTTTTCCTAGAGCCAAGCCTGAAATACGAGGAGGGAAATGGGTGTTGAGTGAAGTCAAGTCTTAAAGTTAATCTAGGAATGTTTTCCCCTCTAGGAAATAACATGATCAAAACCCAAACATGAGGAACTGAGCCATACTCTGAAGTGATTCACTGGATTTCTGATTTTTTAATTGCATTGTTGACTGCTCCATTCCACCCCATTGCATAGGTTGGAATTTCTGCTCAATTGAACATGTACAAATTGTATGATAGGTGCCAACAAAAATATAAGTAGTAGAAAGCTACTATGGAGGCCACACCAATGTGTATTCAGTTAATGCTTCATCTTATCAGCTTTGCTTTCTATAAACCCCCAAAATTCTGGAAGGAAAAATAAAACAAAACTGTTCCACTTTGAACTTGTATTTACTTAATTATAACTTCTGTTTTAAATCATGTTTCAATGATTTTTTTTATCTCCCTTACCCAGGGTTTAAACTTTTTTTTCTTTTAGTTTTTGCATGGTAATGGGGTTAAGTGGCTTCCCTAAGGCCAGCTAGGTAAATATTAAGTGTCTGAGGCGTGATTTGAACTCAGGTATGCCTGACTCCAGGGCCAGTGCTCTATCCACCATACCACCCAGCTGCCCCCCTCCAGGGTCTAAACTTGAAGAGACATTTATGAGTTATGAATTCACACAACCACATTTTACATGTAGTCTAACAATTCATTTTCTTTCAGTTAAGAAATTATCATCTGAGGAAAAGGAGTAGGTTGACAGTGTGAATAACAGGTAAAAAAGGGAAAGAGAAAAGGAAGAAAGAAAGAAAAAGAAAGAAAGAAAGAAAGAAAGGAAGGAAGGAAGGAAGGAAGGAAGGAAGGAAGGAAGGAAGGAAGGAAGGAAGGAAGGAAGGAAGAAAAGAAGGAAGGAAAGTCGAGAGAAGAGATAGATGATGTATGACAGGAAGACAGGGAGAATGTAAGAGAAATGAAGAAAATAGAAGGGATAAAAATAAAAGCAGGAGGATAGAGGAAACAGAGAGAAGGAAAGGGGGAAACTAAGAGAGAGAGAGAGAGAGAGAGAGAGAGAGAGAGAGAGAGAGAGAGAGAGAGAGAGAGAGAGAGAGAGAAAGAGAGAGAGAGAGAGGCTGGATAGACAGAGATCATATTAGGCAATCAACAAAGCATAGAACCCATCAGGAAATCCCAGATGGATGTGAAAAAGGTGTCCTCCCTAGGTCCTAGTTTCTATGAATTTTGTCCCTAAGCTTTTCATACTCAGCTTGATTTATTAGTCTTACTCAGCATTTTATCTTGTAGACCTGCCAGAGGAACATAGTGAAATGAAACATCTGGTAAATTTTCTCAGATTCTATTATGAAATATCTTCCATTTTCAATTCAATGAAAAGTAAACAAGTCATTGTCTTTCCTAGAAGTGATTCACTTTGCTGTCACAGCCCCTGGGCTATAAGCAATGAAGATTTCATACTCCTTCCAACTGATGGAAGAGCAGAGTTTGCTTTGGTTGCAGCCTGGGGTTCGCTTGGAGGGGGTCAGGTGACTCTGACTGCTTCCACAAAAATAAATACATATGCTTGCTCAATGTTGTGTTGTTTTTCATTTCCCCAGAGACATTTTCTGATGCTGTCTAGGGGTCATTTCTGAGTTTGCATAATATCCATTCATAGTAATTGCTTAATTTGTACAGAAATGCCCTGCTTCCCTCCATCACTCGGTGCCTTTGATACGTTTTTTTTATAAAAAGAGATAAGCTTAGCTGGCGTATCATATCCAAGTACAGTTCTTTGTAATGTGTAGCCTAGATTTTTTTCTTAGAAAGAAGAATTTTAGTAGGTCTCTGACATCAGCCTTTCCATATTGAACTTTTAAAAGATTGTACTCATTTGAACAAATGTTTGTGTACATTAAAAAGACACTTACTATGTATGTTTGGCACATAAAGTCTGAAGATGATGAACTTTTCCTAGATTTTTCTTAATAGATAAGGAAAAGAACAATGCAGTCAAATGAATTATTGAGACTTTGAACCTACATGAAAGGAGAGGTTGAGAGGCTTTTGAACTAGGGGTTCATGAAATTAACATACACTTGTTCTCAGAAGCAGTTAACACTAAACAGATAATTGCAAAAAAAGCCCCCAAATCCATTAACAAATAAATCAAGAATCAATTTATAATTTGTGGAAACTGATGCAGCAAGAAGAAAAGAAGGTCCACAAGAGTCTCACCAAACTATGTTAGATAAAGGGAAGGATGGAGTAATATTTCTGAGGTATTATGGATTAAAGAATGAGGCACCATAGGTAACAGGCAAGTATAATTATTCTATCCCCAAAATATACTCAATGAATCCTTTTTGCTTACTAGTGAGAGAAGGAAAGAGAGAGTGTGATAATAGGTTGGCATTGCTATCATTGCTTCTGACTTCAAAAAGAGTAATTTCCAAGTGCTTCTCATTTCTCCTCTCTATTTTTATATCCCATAGATGGAAGAAGCTCTTGAAAGTTGACGCAATTGACTGGAACCATTATTTTTGAGATTGATAACAGTTCATGACTGACAGACCAGCCCATGTCCCTGCCTCCTGGTCCTGAGACATGATAGACTTCAGTGGGATCAAATTGAGGAAATTGTTTCAATCCTATTCTATTTAGGAATCCTTGGTTTGGCCAGTATCAACATTTCAAGTCACCTATGAACCTAGAGCTCTATTTTAGTTTCTCTTCTTCCTCTTGCTAGAATGGTTAGGACCTTAGCAATGGAAAGGACCATAGAGATCCTCTAAACCTCACAATGTTTTAGATTTGAACAAGGAGCATTCAACCATAAAATTATTTGGTCGGGAATTGCCACAGCACCTGCAGGTGCAATTAATGCAATAAATCTAGGAGGTTTTAGGGATGAATTAATTATCTGTTTGATCAGTAGGTTAATTTTCAAGTTTTGTCTCGTGGTAGAACAAAGGTTCCCCATATATTTTAGATGAAAAACTGTGACACAGAGAGATTAAGTGATCTGTCCAAGGTCATATAGCTTCTAGTTCTAATTTTTCCCAATTCTCTTTTCAGTGAAGGAGATGGAAGTGTCAAGCATTCTGATAAATGAATAATCAACCAATTAATAAATTGATTAGTGAGCAACTGTTAAGCATGTACACACTACATGACATGCTAAGTGATGGGAATAAAGAAAAATATTTAGGATTTTGGAAAAATTAGGATCAGGACAGGGAAAGTACAAAATTAGGATTAGGATTGGGAAAATACAAAAGGTTAAGGAATTAGGAGTCATGGCAAGAAACAAGAGTAGGCATATGAAAAGTAAAACTTAGAGACAGAATGATAAAGTTAAACACAAAAACTTCAGGATTCATGAACATGTAAACAGAAAATGTTGGTAATGGCAAAATCAAAAACATGATCATTTTTGTATGAAGCAAAAAAGGAATGGAAAAGAGGAATGGGTCATGAGATTTGAGTAGACTGAGGTACTAGTAAATAGGGTATTTGAGAGAACATCAACATTTGTGCTCAAGTCCCTCAGTATGAAGGCAGGATTTGGAGTGGAGAAGGAGGTTTCTAAGTCAGACATTTATTAATCCCAACATTGATATTTCTAGTAATTTTCTTTCATGAATCATCTTCTTCCTTTTTTCTTTGTTTCTAGAATATACCTTAATAAACTGTGGGACATACTTATACTTCCAATCTAGGGAAATGAGAAGCAAGAGCTGGAAGGAGGACCACAATTTTACTTTTTTTAGGGAGTCAAATTATGTTGTTTTTGTAAAAGTATCTTTCTTCTTTCTCTAGAGTCAGTCCCAGCTATTTCTTGTTCCTTATGGTAGAGATCCACAGCATGGGGGCTAGTTATCATAGTAGGGATCGATGGTGGGCTTTTTAAGATGCCCCAAGCTGAGCTGGTTGCCTGCAATTCTTAGTGCTACTTTAAAAAAAAATCATACGAAATAGATGTCTCCTCAGGTGTGCTGCTATATGAAGTAGGAGTGAATATTTTTCAGCTCCAGTTTCCTGATCAGCTATTGTTGAGTAGAGAAAGAGGCTCAATGATAGCCAGAAGAAGCAGACCCCAAGTGTCCCAAACACATGGTTCTTTTGTAAATAATTGAATAAAGCACAAGGAATTTGGGACAAAGACATCAGATGGTGTTCAAGGGCAGTATGGGAGTGCTCCAGTCACAGATGTTAATGTTTTCTTTTATTACAAATAGTTGTACTTTTTCAAAAAGCTTTTTTTAACATGTGAATCCAGCTTGCTTACTAATCTGAGCCAGCCACCCATGTGTGACCCTTGTTCTTTAAAAAGCATTGTAATTAATGGGTAAGATGTTTATTTGGACACATTCAGAACTTTTCTTATTCAACCAAGATAGAATATGGGATGATATTAGTACCATGAGTTACATTTCATTGGTAATGCCCAAGACATAGATTTAGAGTTGAAAAGGAAATGAGAGGTCGTCAAATTCAGCTCTATCATTTTATAAATGAAGAAACTGGGCCCAGAGAAGTAAAATGAATTGCCCAAGATTACACTGGCAGTAAATGAAAGAGTTAAGATTTGATCTCATATTCTGTGATTTCAAAATTTTCCTCAATTCCACGCTGACTCTGGTTTTAGATTACCTTGAGAATGAGATTACTAGAGGAAAAAGCTCTAAAAATTCTAAAGAGGCTTCTCCAGTAAGGAGAGGCTTAATTCCTCAACCCAGTACCTTCATTATATTGCATAACATAATGTAAATGGAAGAACCTATGAAGATTCTGTAAAACTGTAAAGCTCTATGCTAAGGTAGAACAGGAGTGATGATTTCATCAGTGAGAGACTTCTCCACCGATATGCAATAGATAACTTCTCTGTGACATAATAGAGCACCTCCTCAAGAAATGCTAGGATTACCAAATTAATCATGGTAAAACAGAGGTCTGGCATCTCTATGGGGTGAGATATTGCTATCACCAGCACTCTGCACCTGTGTCTGACCCTGCATTACAGTAGGATCACAAGATTTAGAGCTGGAAGAGATCCTGGAATTCCTTCCATGTTTCAGTTTTCAAGTGAGGAAATTGAGGAACCAGAGAGAAGAGATGATGATGACCAATGTCATCTCTGTCAGAAAAAGTAGAGCTGGGGATTCAAACCTGAATTCTATGATCCTGAACCTATTTATCCTTCCACCCTGATGCAGGCAACTGGGTTAGTTAGACTCTGAATTTATCTATGTTAGTCCTCAATCAAGCAATAAATAAGAACTCACTAGGTACCTACTTTGTGGCAGATATTATGCTGGATATATGGAATACTAAGACAAAATAGAAAATAACCCAGTCTTCAAGGATCTTACATCCTATTACATTCTATAAACATTTAAGTTTATAAAAAGTAAATGTATTCCTGGACCTTACATGAATCCTCTCCAATTTAGTAAGAGATATATTATCAGATAAACTGCTAGATGATGCAATATATAGAGCCCTGGACCTGATGGAAATCAGGAAGACCCAAGTTCAACAGACACTGACTTATTGAGTGACACTGGGCAAATCACTTAATCCTCTTTGCCTCAGTTTCTTTAGCAGTAAAATGAGATGGAAAAAGAAATGGCAAATCACTGCAGTATCTTTGACAAAACAAACAAAGCAAAGGGAGTCACAAAGAGTTGGATACAACTGAGCAACAACAAAAACATAATAATTGTAAGAACTGATACATCTTTTGATAACTCAGGATCATCTTCAGGTCATGTTGAAATATTGGATTAGTATTTTGTAGTAAAGTGATTGTTACTATTAGTAGTAAGAATAATGGAACTGGGGACTACTTTTCCTTTTTCCTTCATTAATAACTTTGGGTGACCCCAAGAGATAATATACTAATGTTGCACCCCAACTTCTAAATGTCTTACCTGTTAAATGAGAAAAAAGACGTGATACTATCTAATCTAAAGAAATCAAATGGGGGAAAAAAGGGACAAAAAGAAAAAGGCACTATGATAGTATAAAGGAAAGAATACTGGAGAAATAGATTCTAATTCTCTTTCCATCACTAATAGTGTATATTTTTTTGAAGAGTCTAAATTTTACTGGCTCCCTATTATCATCTAGATACTGTCACAGGACCTCAGGACCAGCATGGCATGTCCTCATCAGAGAAAGTACTGTGCTCTATGCACAGTAGTTCAAGTCGAAGTTGTTCAAAGGAAATGTAAGATGTGCAACCTTAAACAATCCATTCCATGTGTTCACATAGATTATTTGTGCCTGACCTGTAGTAGAGCATTCTGAACCCATATTGATTTGATTACTCATAACACACACTATAACTCAGTGTTATCAAAGTGATGTCATTTTGGTCTTCTTCAAGAATGAAGGACAACCAGCATTAATCCTCTAAGATAAATAATAAAACTCTTCTGCTTGTCTTTTGTAATTTTCCTTTTCCTTACTTTTCAATCTTCTTACTAACCCTATAGCCTAGCTGTACTGTCTTAATTGCTGAAGCCTTTTTTCCTTACATATTTCACTTCATCTCCCATCTCCGTAGTGTTGAATTGGCTATCCCAAGGCCTGAAATGTTGTCCTTTATACCTTAGAATCTCTGGCTTCCTTTAAGACTAAATTTAAATGATATAGTTCTTTTTTTTTGTGAGAATGAATCCTGTAAACTGACTGCAGGTATTCAAAACCACATATTCAAAATAATTATGAAAAATATGGCCACCAGTTCAAGCCCAATAAAAATAGGCAGAGTAAATTTGACTAGTGAGACCACTTTACAGGATTCATTATTTACACTAATTGTGGTCTAGCTGTATCTTTTGGAAAAGACCTTTCTTGGTCCCTCCAGTTGCTAGAATGTTACTCTCTAAGCCTACTTAGCTACCTTTCATCTGCTCTGTTTATCTTTTGTAAATATGCATACCTACTTACATATATACATAAACATACATCTATGTTTGCATATTCTTATATCTCCTATTAGAATGTAAGTTCCCCAAAGACAGCTTTTTGACTTTTCTTTGATCCAGAGCATTTTACCTATGAACTAACACATAAGAAACATGAATAAATGCTAATTGGTTAGTTATCATATGACCTTCTCTGAGCTTTAATTTCCTTATCTTTTTTTTTTTTTTAGGTTTTTTTGCAAGGCAAATGGGGTTAAGTGGCTTGCCCAAGGCCACACAGCTAGGTAATTATTAAATGTAGGAGACAGGATTTGAACCCAGGTACTCCTGACTCCAAGCCGGTGCTTTATCTACTACACCACCTAGCCGCCCAATTTCCTTATCTTTAAATGAAAGAGTTGACAAAGTTTCTTTGAGAGTTAATATTTTGTGATTCTACAGAAAGTTAGTAAAGTAAATCATATCAATATCTTTAGGATAATTTTGCTATCTTCTCACCTATAATCTAATCCAGAACTCATTTTCATTGTGTATCATATTTCAGGTATTTCTTGTTTTGTCCCTAGCTTTAAGCTCTTAAATCAGACTTTTAAGACTTTTTCATAATTTGACTTGATCTTACTTTCCTCTATACAAAAGGTGGACATGTAGAAGCAACCATGAAGCTATAAATCTCACATTTATATGTTTCCATGGCATGTTTATATAAACTCTAGTCAGGAAAATTCTCCCTCTTTTCCATGATTATTCTTATCTTCTCTCTCACTACAGCAGTTGAAATGAGGAAGAGTTGAAAGAGGTTTAAAATGAGCTTTAATTTTAAAATCACAGTTTAAAATGTGATCAGCTTCTCTTATTCATCTCAATTCTTACATTTGGCAGGAAAGTCTTCTTCAAATAAATGATTATTCCATAGTCTAGACAGCAGTAGAGAGAGAAGAAAAAAAAGCCTATGACAGAGACTTATGAAACCAAGAAAAGATTTATTAGTGGATATTCTTTTAAAATCTCTGGTAACAGAAGAAGGGTGATATTGTCCTCTAAATTTTGAGTCAAAATTGAGATGATGGTGTAGTAGATCCTTCAAGATGACTTCCCATTTTGTATGGACCAAGTCCCATTTAATATAAGTTAATATTAGTCTCATCTAACTATTTTCAAGGATTTTAGGATCATTTTCAGTAGGGACCAAGGTATTATTTATTACCTTTATTTGATTAAAATTTATTCTTTTTATTAAATAATTATTTTTGTGTGGCCTTGGGCAAGCTACTTAACCCCATTGCCTTGCAAAAATCAAACAAACGAATAAATATATAATTATTTTCTCTTCTCTTGCCCTCCTTCATCTTCACTTAAAAAGTAAAGCAAAATCTTTTTTCAATTGCTATGTTATTTTATTTTTTCATTTATATGTTATGAAAGTTTAACATTCATCCACATGCATGTGCATATTTTTAAATTATGTAATTTCCTTCCACTCTCCCTTCTCATCCTCCTCCCCTCAGTGGAGAGCAACAGTCAGATGAATATTGTACATACACATTTATGTCTAAGATATTTACAGATTAGTCATTTTTGGTATGGGGAATTAGGATTAAGGGAACAGAAAGAAAACCATGAGATAAGAAAGAAATACATGAGAAAATTTTAAAAAGTGATTGTTATGTTCATTCAGATTCTGTAAGGGTTTTTTTTGTTTGTTTTGTTTTTCTTCTTCTGAATGGGGATAGCATTGTCTGTAGCTGGTCTCCTATGGTTGTCCTAGTTCTCTGAACTGCTGAGAAAAGCAAAATCTTTGTAGCAAATATTGTTGATCAAACAAAATAAATTCTTGCATTGACCATATTCAAAAATATTTATCTCCTTCCATAATCCTTCCTTTCTCTACCAAGAAGAGGATAACATTCATCACCAATCCTATAGAATCATGGCTGGTCATTGTTTAGCTCAAAATCTTAAGCCTTTCAAATATTACTTCTAATTCTGTCTCTTTGCCATGGAATCTTTGAATGTATTAATTTGTTGACTGGAAATGAGAGCAAAGGATTATACTCCCCTTGTTTTCAAATGTCCCTGTTCTAGGTTAACAAGGGACATGTGGAGGATATTGTCTGTGATACCAAGTGCTATAGTGTTGTTTGGATCCAGATGGACACTTATCTATGAAATTGTAATCAAGGAAAATGAGACAGACTATTTTGGTTAATTTCAATAATGAAAGCAAACCCCTCTCCTTCACCCCCCCCCAAAATGACAATAAGCAATTAAAGCTCCACAAGTTTATAGTACAGTAGTCAAATATAAATTACTAGACAATGTCCTTGGTTTGTTCTTTTAGAGAGGGAATCCAAGGCTTTATGGAAATGCTTGCAGATTATTCCCTTAGGAATCTACATATGAGTACTACAGCACTAGATTAGATAATAACAAAGTAAGAAAGATCTTATTTATTATTGTAGCTATGTAAAAAATGTGAGTTTGCATGTTCTTATTCTAACAAAGTTGATTCTTGTAGTTACAAAATTCTTAGAAGCAAACAGATCTTCATAACATTATAAAGGTTATGGAAAGAATAAACCATACACTAGGAAATGAATCATAGTAGTCACAGCCTTTACTGCAATAGGATGATATCTGGCATTCCTGTTGACTCTGACATCCTTTGTTTCTATTCTCCCTTCCTGTAGAGTGCTCTATTCTTTTCTCTGCCTCTCTAAATCTCTAAGACAAGGGTTCATAGCTTTCTTTGTTCATGTATCCCTTTGGCAGCCAGTGAAGACCATAGACCCTTTATCAGAAGAATGTTTTAAAATCTATAAAAAAATATATAGATTACATAATACATAGATTACAAAGGAAACCAATTATATGAAAAGATGGTTACAGTTTTCCTTCTGCATCAGAACTTTGCCTATTGTGGTTTCAATATATCACAAGTTAGTCTAAGAAATTAAATGGGAATTTTTGGGAAGTTCTATGGGAGTCAGAGATGGCAAATAATCAGATGATACAGAGACTGTGACCAAATACTTAAACTAAATTTTTCAATAAGATAGGGTAAAAACCCTATAAAAGAAAAAGAAAAAAAATTAGATTTCCTCTTTTATATGAAGGGAAGGACTTCAGATCCAGATTTGTTTTTTTTAGTGCATGAATACATTTATTTCTAACTTCTCCAAGTAGTGGGGGAAAGGCACTCGATGCAAATAGCAAAAAAGTCTAACTTAGAAAATCTAATATTCCAAGATTTTGTTAGGATGCCCTTTCAAATCAGGTTGGCACGCCTATTCCTTGAAGATAATTGCATAAAGGAATAAATCTATAAACAAATGCTTTTTAAAAACACAAGCTCATAGAATCAAGGTTAAGAAACCTTGCATTAAGAACTTCCATATTTGACACAGTGTATGGAAAGAAGATTGAATTTGGAATGATTAGGAATGCTAATTTGAATCCTGGCTTTGCCACTTAGCCACTTACCACAATCCTGAACAGAGACAAGTCATTCTCTCTGGGTTTCAATATACTCATTAGATGATCTCTAAGATCCCTCTTAGAACCAAATCTATGTTCCTATATCATAGTTGGGACAATGGGATTCTATGATGTTCTATGATTCTTTCTCCTTTACCTAGAATGCTCCTGATACCTTTTTACTTCTTCTCAAATCTCAAAGGGTCCTTCCAATTTGGGAATTTAAAAAACATTTGGTGTTTTATAACTCCTATTGATCTTTCAAAGACCAATTCAGACCCATATGCTCCAAAAAGACTCTCTTAATTAGGGTGGGTTTTGTGTTTTGTTTTGTTTTTTTGGTTTCTACATCTCTTTAACCATTAGGGTCATAGATGTCATAGGATCATAGATTTAGGCATGGAAGGTACTTCAGAAGTAATAAGAGGTATCAGAAGTTAATCTAGTCCAACTTTCTTCATTTTGCAGATGAGGAACCTAAGATCCAGAGAAATTAAAAAACTTCTAGGTAACACAAGTAGTTATTATAAAACTAAGATTTCAAACCCAGGTGCTCTGAAGTTAAATCTAGCATCCCCCCATCACACACATATACACACACACTACACCATATAATTGTACAATTTTTAAAATTGTAAGGAAATTTAGAAGTTATTTAGAGTTCAATAGGCAGTATCTTGGATTTATTACTTGCTTTTAAGATATGAGTATCTAATTTCTACATATAGTTTGGTCTTACATCCTCTACTAAATTCTAAAATCCTAAGAGGTAAGAATTGTCATAGAAGCATAAGATCTTCAGAGACAGATGGGATTTTGGGGTTCATTAAGTTTATCCCATATGTGAGTAGGAATTACCCTATTAATATTCCTTGAGAAGAGATATCCAATCATCTACTGAAGACATCCTGGGAGAACTCACTAACTCTGGAAATGTGTCATAGTCCTCATAAACTTCAAATATAGAGAAGTCTAGAAATTTCCATTGAGTTAGATTGTATTTTACCCTGTGTTATTCCCTGTTTGGAGTGCTTTGGGAATATTGTGTTCAATTCTGGACACTGAATTCTAGAAACAAGATTGATAATATATACCAAGCCTCAAAAGAACTAAGTAGTGAAGAGTCTTGAAATAGAACTATACAGTATTTAAAAGAACTTAGAAGATTTGGAGAGAAGAGAAAACAAGGGAAGGCATAGTAGTTCCCATTAAATATTTTAAAGGTGATTATTGGAAAGTCTCTTTTAAGCTATTATCTGAAGGGTAGATTAAGGAATAATGAATGGTAGTAAAGAAAAACTTGATGACAATTACAAATGTTAATAAGAAATGTTATGGGCTGCCATACAAAGTAGTGAGTTCCCTGTCTCTGGAGGTCTTCCAATGGAGCCTAGATGACCACTTGCCAGTTTGAGTTTGATGATCATTTCAGTCCCTACCAAGTGGAGGATAATACAACTTTTCTGAATGCTCCAGATCTCCTAGATCAGTGTTGCGCCCATAAACAGAAGTACTCATTTACGGGGAATTGATTCCTTCCTACTAGTTCATAGGATACCATTTTGCTTTGTCTGCTGAGCGCCCTCTCTTACCTCACAATGGTTTTCTAATATGGACTACAGCTTTGAAATAAATATTGTCAGAGGCCAACAAAGGGGAAAGAAAGGTTGGTTAAAGAGAAGAGGAGCAGATATTTCTTACCTCTTTCCACCCCCAACTTCTCAAATCCTAATCATTCTGAAAACATATGTGCATGAATGTTGTTTTAATTCATGGTTCCTTTCCAAGCTCATTCCTCAATGGGAATGCTACACCCTTGTCAATCTTTGCTAGTGTCCCTCCCTTCCTGTTCCAGGGAAAGTTAGTATGAGGTTTAGAATTCGGATATTTGTGCCAACAGCTAGATCCCAGGGTCTGTCTGTCCTTTAAACTCAAATACCACTTCTATTAACTGATTTAGAAAACATAAATGTCCCATGTTGTACAACATGGAGTGTGCCTTGGACAGAGACCAAGGATCTAGCATAGAGTGCAGCCCAATTTCCTTTTGCCCACCTTTATATTGCCACACCCCAAAACAAATCCTTGCTATGCTTAAGGATTTCTGAGGAAATCTAAAATACTCTTCAGAGCATATTAAAGAAGTCTCATGGGTCTTCCCATATACATAGATCTGTGTCTATGAGGTTTTTTTTCAGAGTCTAGAGAGTAGTTTGAAAGGTATTTGAGATAACAGATAAAGAGATTGAATATGTATAAAGAAGATAGGGAAATCAGATGTTTTCTTTGGCATTGATATTGAAATCTTAAGCCTAGCTCAAGCCTTAGTTCTATCACCAAGATCTATGAGATCTTGGACAAATCCTTGGATCTCTGAGAACCTCTATTTTGATGTTTGTAGAATGGAAATTAAAAATAGGTGCCCTCAATAAATTTAAGTCATAAGGAGCAGATAGATCACATTTTAGAACAGTGAAAGAACTGACAGCTTTAATGACTAAGTCACTATCAAGGACACCCCCCCAAAAAAAATAATTGTGAGAAACAAGAAAGTTACCAATAAACCAGAAAAACTCAAATGTGGTAATGAAAGTCAAGAGGGAAGAATTTGCAAACTATAGTTGGATAATCTTGACTAGTTTTGATTCATAGCAAAATTCTGAAATGTATTACTAAAGGGGACCTCTAATAGTACACATCCCACAGGATCCTATCTTGAGCTTTCTACTCCACTGTCTCCATAGTACCACTGTGGTAATCTCATCAGTTTCCATGGATTAGATTATGTTCTCTAGGCTTATGATTCTTAAATCTGATTATATAACACTAATCTCTCTTCTAACCTCCAGACTCACATGATCATTGGCCTATTAAACATGTCTAATTGGAGATCCAGAAAACATGTTAAAATCAATATTTCCATAAGTGATTACATTATCTTTGCCTCTAAAACCTCTTCTCATGCAAAATTCCTTACTTGCAAGGGCACCACCTCTTCCCAATCACCCAGGTTTAAACCTAGGCATTATTCTCAACTCTTAACTTTTTCTCACAATCTTATGTTATCTGTTGTCAAGGACTAGCTATTTTGTCTTTTTAATATTTTAATTCCTCTGACACTGCCACTACCATGGTGTTAGTTTTCATCACCGCATGCCTGGATTATTGAAGTGGCCTACTGGTGTATCTGCCTTCCTCAAATTGCTTCCCATTTGTGGTCAGTCTCTACTCAACTGTCAAATGAATCTTCCTAAAATGAAAATCTGACCATGCCACTGTTCTATTCCTTAACTCTAGTGATTCCCTATCACTTCCAGTAACAATAAATAAAATCCTCTGTGTGGCCTTCCAATCACCCTTTATTCAAAACCTTACTCCTTCCTACCTTTCTAGTTATTCTTGTACCTTGTTCATCCCCATGGTTTCTTCAATCTCTGGGCAACTAGGTGATTCAGTTGAGTTGAATCTGGAATTAGGATGACCTGAGTACAAATTTGACTTTAGACAGTTATTAGCTATGTAATCCTGAAGTAGGCATTTAACCTTGTTTGCCTCAATTCCCCTTCTATAAAACTAGTTGGAGAAAGAAAAGGCAAACCAGACCAGTATTTTTGCTAAGAAAACTCCAAATGGAGTAATAAAGAGTCAGACATGACTGAAAAATTACCAAACAATAACAATATAATGGGAATAGAATGGAACAGCCAGGTGGTTCAGTGAATAGAGCACTGGGCCTAGAAATAAGAAGATCTTGAGTTTTAATTTGGCCTTGACATTTATTATCTGACTCTGGACTCTAGCTTGCCTTAGTTCCTCATCTGTACAATGAGCTGGAGAACGCAATGGTAGGCTCCAGTATCTTTGCCAAGAAAATCCCCAAAAGGTCACATAAAGTCAGACATGACTGAAAAAGAAAATGACTTTGCAATCCAATGACATTAAGCACCTTGCCATTTCTCAAACAAGACCCTCCATCTCCTGACTTTGTGAATTTTCACTAAAGGAGATGGTTGTTCTCCATCCTTACCTAGAATTCTCTCCTTTCTCATTTCTGTCTCTGAGTTCCCCTGGTTTCCTTAAGGTTCTAGAAAAAATCCCATCTTTTTTTTGAGACCCCTTTAATAATGTCTTTACTCTATTAATTTTCCCCAATTTATTCTGTATTTATCTTGTTTGTACATAATTGCCTCTCTCATGAGACTGATTTCCTTGAAAACCAAGAATATCTTTTGCCTTTCTCTTTTAGCATAGTGCCTAATAGATGGTTAATAAATAAATTAATAAATGCTTGTTGACTGACCAAAGAGATGCATTATTGACTATTAAGAAAAAAAAGCTGTGATTACTAAGAGCTACTAGCATGGTTTTTATCATGCATAGATAATTCCAAAATAGGCTCATTTCCTTTTTGATAGAATTACCAATAGGTCTATCCCTTCCCTTTAATATGACATACATTAACATATCTGGTTTATGGTTAAGTGCCTTGTGGATTATATGGCAAGATATAGTTACAGTGAGTGACTTTTAGAGCAAGTCAAGGAACTGCACACTAAAAGTGGGCATCAATGTATCTTTGTCAATCTGAAGTGAAGACTGGTGGAGTGTCTTAGGAATTTCTATTTAGCCTGTGCAGTTTAATATTGCTATCTTTGATAACAAGTTCACCTAAATTGCAGATGAAACAAAGCTAGAAGAAATTCCTGAGATGTTGAATGACAGACTCAGAATTCAAAATGATTAAATACTTTTCATAGAGATAAGTATATATTTTTGGTTTTTGGTTTAAAAAATCCACTGCAGAAGTACAAAATTGAGAAAGAATACTCGATATAGTATGTTTGATAAATCTTGGGAGGTTTCAGGGACTATTAGGTAAATATTTAACCTATACTTAAGATTCTAGGTGACTCAGTAAATGGAGCAATCAGGAATATTGGAGTTCAAATTTCATCTCAGATACTTAGGAGTTGTGCAACCTAAGTCACTTAACTTCTGCCTCAGTTTCTTCATCTATACCTACCTCACAGATTTGTCCTGAGGATCAAATGAGAAAATAATTATAAATATTTGGTACATATTAGGCCCTATATAAATGCTAGCAATTATATTATATGACATAGCAGACAAAAAAGTTTATATGATCTCAAACTGCATTAATGGAGGCATAGTGTTTAGAAAAAGGGAGGTGACAGTACTCCAACAGTATAGTACCACATCTGGTCCATTCTGGTTGCAGGATTTTGGGGAAAACATTGACAAGCTAGAATTCATCTGGAGGTAAGTGACCAGGATGGTATGGAGACCAACCTTAGGAAGCTCACTTGATATAAGGAGGGATGTTCAGTCTGTTGAAAGGAAGACTCAGATTGGGGAGGGGGGACACATCATAACTTTAAGTATTTGAAAAGCTATTAAAGGAAAGAAGGATTAAAGCTGTCCTTGTTGGTTCCTTAGAATAGAATACATATCAATAGATTTAATAAAAAAGTATATTTTGACCTGAGAAAAAATTCTCTAAAAATGAGTCATATAGAAATGAATTGTACCAACTTGAGAAGCAATTTTCTCATCACTTAAGGTTATCAATTGAAGGTTAAATGACCTCTAACTAGGGATTTTTGTAGAAGATTTGTGTTCTGGTATGGGATCACTTTTGAGAACCCTTTTAATTCTGAAATTCTGCATGTGAATATTTCTTCTTTAGAGAAAAGTATTTTTGTGAAGCTCTAATGAAAGAAAGTATGTGAATGGGTTTTGTTAAACATAAAGAGCTCTATAAATGTAAGATGGTCTATTAATATATCATTTTGGGTTGTTTGTCAGTTAGCAATATTGCATTTGCATCATCTTCATGAACATTTGGAACTGATAGATTGTTGGAGCATAGAGGAAAGCTCCCAGGTATGTGAAGTACCTTTTGGCACCTATGCTAATGATCCTTTCTGGTTAGCATAGAAAATTGAAAGTCAGCAAAAGAAGGTAGGGGGTTGATCAGGGTAGTGCCTTGATTAACTTAATGAGCTTATGAGGTGGTAAGCCTTTGTTTGGGACCTTGATTGCTTTACTCTATGGAGGGTGTGAGCCACAACCAGTGGCAGCCTCCTGGAGAGTGCCTAAAACATCTCCTGAATATTAGAACTGACTAGATTGGTTCAATTGTCTTAACCAGATAAATACATAAGATGAAGAAAGAATGACAAAGAGAGAGACAGAGATAAACATAGAGAGTGAAACAGAGACAGACACACAGAGACAGTGATAGACAAAAAGATAGAAAGAGAAAGAGAGAAAGAGTATTTACTATGCATCAAATACAAGAAATAAAAATACAAGAATCAAGTCAGTCCCTGCCCCTAAAAGAGATTAAATTCTAATGGGTAAAAACACTTAAAGTGCATCTGGAAGGGAGTGGTAGTGCTCATGTGGCAGCATGTGTGGGGACCTGGTTCTGGGCAAAATAGGGTAAAATTGCTATTGCTCCCAGAGTCAATCACTACCGCTTTTACTGATCTATAAAAAAGAGTTTTCATTATAGACTTAGTCATTAATTTTTGCTTTTCCTCCCCTTTCCTGAGTGACCAGCTGAGCTAAGAGGGTACTAATGAATACCTTGAGGCTGAGGCACATGGGAGTCATATGTGATCTAATCCATGAGGCTTGAGAAGAGAGCTCTGAGATGCCAGGTTCCTGCCCTTTTTCTTGATGGTAGTGGGTGTGACCTCTCAGCAAGAGAGTTGGAAGCCATGGGAAAGGGTTCCATTTAGCCAGGTAATGGGAGTTCCTAGACCTTCCTGGAGTAATGACCTGGGAGTTCTGGAACACCAGCTTTCTGAATGGAAATGGGGAGTACAAACCCAGGATCCAGTATTCTAGTAAGAGAAAAGGGATTTCCTGAGCAGCCAAGATTGGAATTTACCCCTTTAGCAACCCTAATTATGAAAGCCTTAAGACCTAGACTTTTAGAGAAGGAAGAGCTCTTGGAAAACCTCAGTCTCTTAGAGCAAAAGGAGATTGGAAGGGCTAAAGTCATGATGTTGGTGACTGAAGGATTTGGACTTACCCTCTGTCATTACTATGAGTTATTTGGATATGACAAATATCTGTTAAGTGTCAATTGTATGTTAAGCATTGTGTTAAGTGCTGGAGATACACACATACACACACACACATACAAACACACTTACACAAAGCTGAAGGAGGGAGGTAGAGGGTCTCAGGCAGAGGTATGATGATGAGGTTGAAATCAAGCAGAGCTGCCTGTGACAAAGAACTGACTGGGAAGTTGAACTTTATATAAGGGGAGGTTATACTCCACCCTCCAGTCTTCTAATCAGAGCACCAGCAAGTGAGCTCACTGATGAAGTGTGGGTACCAATGCTGAGGTTGTTGAGTTTCCTGGCAATGAGTGGAGGAAGTGGGAGGATGGCTGGAATGTTGAGCTCTCTATAAAGGACATTGTGGATCTGATAGGAAGAAATCTATGTCTCTAGCATACCCAAAGTTCTTTTATCCTACAAGGGAGAATCATAGTCATTAAGATATTTTACGAGACTGAATGTCTTTATGACATTCAAGGTTCAGACTTACTAAAATGTTGTGGGTTGCCTATATAACAACCCCAAGTAATTTTCCCTTCCATGGAGAATCCAAGTCCTCAGTGTAGTACAGTAAAGTTGGGCATTTATTGGACTTTTATGTGAATTTCTTCAGAAAGGTGGAATTTATTAGAAAGGGAAGTGAATCCTATTTATTATTTATGAGCTACTTTTAATTCTCTATGTATTTTTTGCATTCCTTGTGGAGTAGGATGAAGGATAAAGGATACATGCTTTGTTATTTTGATTATTCATGTAGGGACTAAGGACTCTTTTATCTATATTTGTGGAGACCTAGGCATTAGGCATGAGCCATGTTCAGAGATTTTCATAGATTAAATGCTGAGTAGAGGCAAAATGAGCCAAAGAGATATAATTTTCCAGAGTTCCCCTCAAGACTGAGCATAGTATTTGTAAACTTAGAACTTTGGGGTGCTACGCCAAGAGGTTGCAGCAAAAAATAACAAGCCAGAATGTTGTTACCAACTTATTAAATTTAACACACTTTAAAAAGACACACACATAACAGAAGTTCACAACATCATACAATCCTCTCTTGTTCTTTGTATGTTTTATTGTTTACATTGATAATTACCATTATCAAAAAATTAAAAATTAATTAGCATATGGATTTGAAAGGAAAATGGTGAAATTTACTTTCCAGAAGGATTGAGTAAATGGGGGAAATTGTCGGAGACAAAGAACTTTGTAGAGGGAACTATCCTTGGGGAAAAAGGAGACACTTAATTAGATGCTTCAGATACATAGAAGGCAGCAGAGTCTGAGGGTACTTGTCCCACCACTAGCTCTTTCCTTGAGTGACACCACTAACTTGGCATTAATATTACTTGCTCTGATAAACCAAGACAGACAGGACTAATTATACTCTGGAGAACTCATTCTCCATGGAATACCACAGACAGAAGATACATCTGCTGGGAATTCTTTTGAAATCAGTAGACCTACCAGAAATCCCTAAGGAGCCAGCACCCAAGTTAGAGAATCCAGAACAATCCAAATCAAGCATCAGTTTGACTGCTCAGAGACCATTCCCAACTCCTTCATGTAGGTAAATTGCTTTGCTCCTCATTCTTCCATGGCAGAATAGAATTTGACTTATCTCAGTCACCAACTAGTATCCTGCTGAAAGTCTGTTCAGCAAGAGCTCTATTCACATTTTCCCTAGAGTCATCACCTGCCCATTGTTACCTTCTTCACTTATGGTGCCCTGTGTTTGAATGCCCCCAAGAGAAGCTGGAATACCTACTTACTACTGGAAGAAGTAGTTCTTTATATAAAATAATGCAATTCAATAAAGAATTGTTGAGAATTTTTTTATATGCAAAGGTACTGAAATTAGACCGAGGGGAAAGTATGACATGTAATATATCTAGATCACCCCTTAATGTTGAGCAATTCCATCTTGGTTGTTAATTACTATTAATTAATCAACAAACAGAAAAAACCCCAAAATCTTTGTGCCATGTATTATGCCAAGTGCTACTGAATATACAAATAGAAGAAAATAATGAAATAGTTTTTGTCTTCAAGGAACTTACATTCTAATTTGAGACAATATCCACAACATACATGTATATATGCATTATGTACATGCATAAATACAGTCATATACACATATGCATACAAAATAAATACAATATTATCTTGTGAGGGGAGGGATGGTTGGAAGGATCTAGTTGGAGTGGAGGGCAAGAAAGAACCCATGCAGAAGGTGGCCATTGATCCAGAAATTCCAATATAGGGAGGTGATAAAAAGAGGGAGGTCACTGGGCAAGAGGAGAAACTAATATAAAGGAAAATGGAGCTTAATGTGTGAGGAATAACAAGAACACCAGCTTGATCAGAGTATAGAGTGCATGGTGGACAGTAATGTATACTTAGGAACCAATTATGGGTTGTTGGGCTGAAATGTATTGCACCTCTCTCCTTGTGTAGGTCTGATGCCAATATGATATGTCTCTTAAGAGAAGTGAACTGGCAAAGATTGTGTGTATGTGGGAAGGGAATGGAGATCAGAGAGGAAGTAAGGGAGAGAAGTAAAAAGGAAGGAAGAGAGAGAGGGAGGAAATAAAGGAAATAAAAGAAGAAAAGAAGGGAAGGAAGAAGAGGAGGGAAGAAAGAAAGAAGAAGGAAAGGAAGAATAGAAAGAAGGAAAGAAGGAAGGAAAAAAGGAGTGAAGGAAGGGAAAGAAGGAGAAAAAGAAGGAAGGAAGCAAAGATGTAAAAAAAGGGAATAAAAGAAAAGAGGAAGGAAAAAAGGAAAAAGAAGAAAAGCAAAAAGAATGAAGGAAGAGAAAGAAAATAAAGAAGGAAGAAAGGAAAGAAGGAAGGAAAGAAAGAAGAAAAGGAAGGAAGCAAGGGAAGGAGGGAGGAAGTGAATAAAGATATAGAAGAAAAGAAGGAAGGAAGGGAAAGAAGGAAGAAAGAAGGAAAAATGAAAGAAAGAGAAAGGAAGGGAAGGAGGGAGAGAGAGAGAAAGAAAAAAGAAAGAAGAAAAATGAGAGAAAGAGAGAAAGAAAAGGTCTTCCAATTTTAGAATTTTTTTTTGAAAAAATAGGGTAAGTTATGAATTGATTCAATTGAACCTAGGCAAGGGGAGATAAAAGATACAAAACAGAAGAAGGCAAATCTTACACACATCCACACATACTGTATAAAACCTGGTATGAAATACCCTAAAACCAGACCAAATGTCAGGGGATGATTGTAGGAAGGAGAGTGTAAAATGTATTAAGAAGGTGCAAGGAAGGCTAAAAAAAAGACACATAAAGAGAGAAGAGAAATAAGGGAAATGATTTAAGGAAGAAAACTAAAGGTGCAAAATTAGGGTAAAAGAAGACAAACTAAAGGATGAAAGAAAGATTACATAGTAAGAAAAGACAAAAAAAGATTTTTTTCAAGTATATTAGAAGCAAAAGGTCAGTAGGGCTTTTCAAAGATAGCTGGGTTATTTATTGGTAGAAGAAAGTGAGATTGCAGAAAATTGAAATGAATTCTGTGTCTGAGTGTTCATGGCAAAGGCTAGAGGACCAGAGACAGAAACACAATTTTCAGAAGGGGAAAAAATACAGATGGAACCAGATCATACCCTAGCTGGTGATAAAAAGATTATATGGCTCCTGAAGATTGATGGAACATCGGGGCCAGTGAGTCCACAATCTAGTGTCCAGGAAGTGAGGAAGAAAAACATAAAGATTCATTGTTTAAAAATTCATTAGGGACTTAGGGGATGCCTAATGATAAGAAAGGAATCACTTCAGGACTGTGCTCACTTTATAGGCAGACACCCAGCAGTAGGAATACTACTCTGATAACTGATAGAAAACATGAACACAAATGGCGCAATAGAAAGCGATTTCCCAAATGGAAAATTTTATCTAACAATAATAGTAGGAAAACATTAGGTTCTTCATCCTACTGATGAGAAATGGGAAGTTGCTCTATCTCTAGAAGAAAGTGGGGAGAGGTGAGAAAATAACCCTACTTTGGCCAAATGAAGAATTAGAATCACTGGTGAACCTTTATGAAGGATGTGGAATGTTCTTGCAATCAGGAGAGTCAATTCAAAGCATAACTGTTATTTATTAGTTATATGACCTCCTGTAATTCAGCCTCTCTGAGCTTTAGTCTCTGCATCTGTAAAGTGGGGATAATATTTTTAAAAATGATATATGAAAATTTATTTGCATAAGTTGAATTCAAAGTACATGGTCCTTATCAGGCAGGAAAAATCCATGTTAAAAATAGAGAATGCCAAATTATTTGTATAACATTTATGATTTCCAATTCTTTTATAGTGCAGAAAGACTACTTTAGTCTTTTTTCCAACCAATTTGTTATTCCAATTATGTGTAAAGACAGTTTTCAACATTTATTCTTTAAAATAAATATATTTAGGTATTTTTCCAATTACACATAAAGATAGTTTTCAACAATCATTTTTTGTAAAGTTTTGAATGACGTGTTTTTCTCTCTTCCTTCCCTCTCCCTCGCCTTGACAGAGAGCTAATATAGGTTATACATATATAACTACAACATTCATTTTTGTAAAATTTTCTCTCTCCCATCCTTCCTCAACCTCTCTGGATATTAGGAACTAACCTGATATAAGTCATACATGCAGCACTATAAAATGAGAATAATTAATAAAAACTTGTACAACCTACCTCACAGGTTTGTTATGAAGAAAAAAATGTTTGTGAGTCTTGAATTAGTGTAAAATTGTAAACTCTTATTATGAAATGTTATAAAGCATGTAAAGAAATTATTTTAGATATTTGGTTTAAAGCTTAAAAACTTAAAAACTTTACAAACCGTATACAATTATGTGAGAACAATTAGAAAATTATTTGTTTTACCCCAATGGCAGTTATACTGCTGCTAGTATGGGTGCCTGGGCATCTTTAGCCAAAACAATTCCAAATGGGAGAGATTCAAAACTTACATAGAGGTGGAGTGGAGTATTTTTATGGGATAAGGGTTGATGTGATTGTACTGGACATAAGCCACATGATTGCAATTCATCTTATTATCTTTCCATTAACAATTTCCTCTTTGGAGACTCCTTCTGATCCTGGCATTCAAAGACCTTCACAATCTGATTTGAACTTAATGTACAGAAAATATTCCATGTTCTATCAAATAGGGCTATTCTACATCCCTCACTCTCATCTGACCCTTTCTATTTATCCTTTCACCAGTCATTTTCTTCCCTGACACTATACTTGTCCCCAAGGATATGTTAAAGAGTTGTCTTCTTGTTCCATTAACCATCTTTGTGACTTTCTAAACCAAAGAAATTGAAAGAAGAATGGTGGATAGACTTTATGAAAGAAGAGAATAAGAATTTATTAAATGTCTATTATGTGCCAAGCACTTTATAGCATCTCATTTGATCCTTGCAATTGTACTATGCCATAGTTACTATTATTGTCCTTACTTTAGAAAGCTGAGGTAGACAAAGGTTAAATGACTTGCTTAAAGTCATAGTGCAAGGAAATATCTGAGTCTGGATTTGAATTCGGGTCTTTCTGACTCAAGGTCCAGCTTTCTATCCACTGCACCACCTAGTTCTTTTTCATCAGTCAACACACTTCCATATACATTATTTTCTCTTCCTTTATAATATAAACTCCTCCAGGGCAAGAACCTTTTGTGTTTTAAATTTGTATACTCACTACTTAGCACAATTCTTGATGAGGTAGCTCTGGACATGGGTATACCATAGGGGTTTAGGAGGATGGAGGCATGGTGATTCTTTGAAGTTGTCATGTAATCCTTCTTTCTTATTTGCTAAAGCTTATCAAGGAAAAGTAGCAGGATGAGAGAGAGGTCAAGGATTCCTGCATACTAAGAAAGTAATAGTTTTGAAAGAAGTAACACTGTATAGACTCAGGCAAGAGGAAGAACTCTTATTTGTTTTGTGACCAGTAGAAGACACAGAGTCAACAAGCAAAGCATGGAAAGACCAGTCAAAAGAGTCAAGTCAAGAATGAGGTAGCTATTTTCTGTTTTCCAAAATAGAGAAAGAAAATGTGGATGTGTTAGATCCCTATACATATTATTATTTTTATTTTAATTATTATATTCTACACATAGGAGGGGTAGATAGGACTATTAGCCCCTGTCTAGAGAAGTTTCCCTCAAGACCAAGTGATGGAATACAGAATCTTTTGCTTTTCTGTATTTGCGTATCTGTTTTCCCATCCTGTGGCATGCAGACATCCAGCATTCATTTACTTATTCATCAGACAACAAATACTCATTGAACACTGACTATTTGCTAAATATTATGAAAGAAACAAAGGATGAGTTAGACAAAGCTTCTGCAAATTGTCCAGTTGGGGAATAAAGACATGGACTCAAAAAACCATATAAGAATCAACCATTTAAGTAGTACAGATGATACAGTTGTAGAAATTAAGAAGAGAGAGATCACTTTTGACTTCTTAGATCCAAGAAAGCTTCATGGAGTTTAAGCCTGTGTGGCCTTACTGAGATAAGATTTTAGAATTATTTTTTTACAAAATAAAGTGCAAGAAATGCCAGAACAATAAAAGCTGTCATGAAGGACCACAAAGTTCTTTTGCATGCATTAACTCATTGGAACTTCCTAACAGTGTGGTAAGACCAGTAATGTAATATGTAATATGTACTTTAAAGAAGGTGAAATTGAGTTTTAAGGAGAGGAAATTCTTTAGCCAAGGCCACACAGCAAATTAGTGTCAGACACAGGGTTACAATCAGGTCTTCTAGCTTTATCAAATATACCATACTACCACTCAGAGGGCAGAGAGATTGATTGGAAAAAGGCTTCATGGAGGATATGACCAAGGAAGTGATATTTGAGGAATGGGTGGGGATTGAATAGGGAGAGATTGGGGAGGAGTGTGGATATTTCAGAGGTAGGACATGCATGAACATGACATGGAGGGAGAAAAGGGCAGGTTATATTAAGAAAACAACCTAATTTGTCTAAAGACAAAGACTCTAAATGTAGTGTCTTTTTTTTTTGACCTAGATGTATAATTGCACTGGTATAGGGAATTTAAAGCAATTCCTATTGCTGCAGATGAGCACATTTTCTGCATTTTATCTTATCACAATTGCTTAGAAGCCCCTAAGAGGTTAAGTGAATTCTCCAGGGTCACACAGCCAGTATGTCTCAGAAGTATAACCTGAAATAGGACTTCTTAGCTCTGAGACTGGCTTTCTTTTCACTCCATAATACTGCCCCTCCAGTAAAGTGTCTAGTCCTAAAATTTTAATTGCAATGAGAATAACTCTAAAAGATCCTTTCAGAGAAAGGCTGCATCTGTAAACAAAAATATAACTGAAAGCAATCAAAAGATTTGGTCATTCTGAGGCAGTGGACCCCAAGTGGTGGGGCCAGGGAAATACTGATCCTAGCCCTCCTCAGACAATATTAACAGTCTGCAAAGATTCGAAACAACCTTATTTTACCCTCCACATCTGTTTCAAGCTCATGCCTCTGGATATGGTCATAAAGTAATCACTGACAGTGAAACAATGATGACTTGGTAGTAGAACATAGAATTGGAAGTACAGATGAACACAGATGTTTCAACTGAGACACATTTGCAATTTCATCAAAATTCAGAAACCAAGAGATCAGTTCTCTTTCTAAGTGAGACTAAAGTTAGGAGAAATCTTTTTTTGTTGTGTTTTTTTTTAAGTAACCCTAGTCCAATTGGCAAAAACAACCAAACAAAAACAAAAACAAAACGAAGATATTTTCAGTGCTTTTATTTCCTACCTTCTGAATACTTTGGCTTCACTTTGTTCCTTATCATTTCCTAATTTTTCCTTGGCATTGCTGATACACAAAGTGATCTTTTTTTGTGTTTAATTACCCAAATGCAATGTGAAGAAGCAAAATAGCCGAAAAAGGGAGGGGTCTCTATCTCTGAATTCACAGATGTCAGCAACCACTACCCTCAATGGTTTTTCCTCCTAGTGCCAGAGAAGTGATTCTTGTTAAAATCCAAAGGACCCAAAACCAAGGAAAAGGTGGGTTGGGGAGCACTGGGAGGGAGTGGGTAAGAGATAGAAAAAGGCAGTTTTTTTGTTCAGACAAACAGTATTCCTGTATGAACAGTTTCTTGGTGAGTGGAATGGTTCTGAAAAACAATTTTCCTTTCAAAGTTGTCAAAGAAAAGGTTAAAATCAGTTGCAAATATCAGGAGGCTGGAGGTAATCTGAGGCCCAAAATGAACATTCCTAAAGCTATTATTTTGCCCTGACAACAAACAAGAGAATAAAGAAGGTGGGTCAAAGACTTTGCTATTCAGATGAGTGTCTTTGCAAAGAGCAAAGAGAAATAATATTAATTTCCGCTATCATTACTTTATTTGTATCAAATGCCTTTGGTGCCTAATAAAAATACTTTATTGCTCTGGATTATTTCCTCACTGAGTTGCTATTTTATTTCACTGGTGCTGGGCATGATAAGAGGAGCAGAACAGTGACACAAGAGAACTTCCCCTTTGAATTATAAGATTTCTCATTTGCAGTGTGGGCAACGGGACAGAACAGCTCAGCTTCATTTCACAGTCTTCCAGTCTGACGCCCTTATGGAGGGAGAGACATGAACCCTTGAACACATTCATGTACCCTGGGGGACAGGGAGGATTGGTGGGTAGCAGCCTTCTAGGTTTATACAGAAACAACTGAAAAATTAAAAGAACATTTAGGGAGAAGACAAGAGGGCAAAAGGAGGGAGGGAAAGAAATTATGGTGCAGGCAGGAAATTGAGGAGTCATTTGAGATAGGTAGAGAAAATTGAGTGTACTGAATACAATCAGATAGAATCACATAGTTTTATTTATGTATTTATTTTAAATTACATTTTATTTTTTCTAATAATTAAAATCTCTTTTCTTTCCTTCCCTTACCCTTCTCCATTGGTAAAACAAACAAACAAAGCCCTTGTAAGAAATATAGTTTAGCAAAACAAATTCCTACAATGTACACATGCAAAAATGTGTCTCCTTCAGCTCTTCAAAGCCATCACTTCTTTGTCAGGAGTTGGAGACTGTGCTTCATCATTGGTCCTTCATAATCATGATTGGTCATTGTACTGATCAATCGTGATACAGTTTTAGAGCTAGAAGAGATCTTAACATTGGCTTGAAACTCCCTCCACTCTGCTTTTTTTTTTTTTTAACAGATGAGGATTTTGAGGCCCAGGGAAGTCAAGTCATCTGCTCAAGATCATAAAGGTCTCTTTCTTTGCAGTTAATCATTAGACAGCTTTAATCAAAATTATCCTTGCTTCAGATTGAGGAGCAACTGAAAGAGGGAATGTCTTAAATATTTTCTCTTCTGATGAGAGAAAGGATGGTGGAAAGGACATAATTCTTGATATTGAATTAGGAAAGATCTAGATTCAAATTCTGCCTTTGACACTTTGAGCAGGGTTGTTGAGGGCTGGGAGTAAGGGAAATCACTTATTATCTTTGAGTTTCAGTTTCCTTTTTTGCAAAATAGACATTTTAGTTCCTAGCTCATAAAATCATATTGAAGACCAAATGAGATCTCAATAGAAATCTCAGCACTATGATTACTATTATTATTATTATTATATTTCCTCAACAGAGATGGAATTCAGATAAAGACAATGTGGGGACAAGTTGCAATCCTACTATTAACCTGCTATATTTAATTATTAATAGACTATTGTACAGAAGAAAAAATGATTACTTTTTGTATTTGAATAAAATAATTGGTTGTAAGCATATCTTATATGGGCTTACTGAAAGCATCTTCAGGTCAACTTCATTGATAGACAGGTCAACAGGAATCATATGTACTTTATCCTATCCCCACCTGGTTTTGATTTCTTCTTTTAGGGTCTCCTTTAAGAGCTTTTCATTGCACATTTGGAGTTTATGAGTATTCCATATGGTGGCAGCTATTAAATTATTTTGTTCTTGCATTTTTTATGGGTCAATGTTATATCCGGACAATTGTAGACACTCATTTTATCTGAATAATTTTGATTCCAGAACAACGTATTTGTTGAACACTCAGGATTTATAGTTATAGTTTTTATTCAAAAGGCAACAATGGCATGATGGAGAGACAGATTTGAAACTACCAAGAGCTAGGTTCAAGTCTCCCTTCTGACACATACTCCCTCTGTGACCTAAGTAAATGACTTAAGTTTTCAGTTCTCTAAATGACTCACTAAGAGTCTAAAATGCAGAGAAGGCGCTATTCTGTACTATGGAGTGAGTTTCTTTATTTGAGAATCTTCTCTAGAAATGAAATTACAAGCCTAATCCCAATATTTATGCATTTGAAGTTAAGCATTTCTAATCTGTTAGTTTATAAAAAACAAACATTTGATCATGGATTTTTTCTTCTTCTAAGATATTCATTAGTCACTAACTTTGTGCAACCTGCACTGATGCACAATTTCTGCTGTTTTTTTCATAAAATTATTATCATTTGTCCATATCAGTGATTTATTTGGTGGGGGAAACTACAGTCAGAGAATTGCCTCTATCAAAACTGCTTCTCTTCATTTTATAGGCAGTTGCCTAAGAGTATATAGAGCTTAAGTGATAGGCCTAAAGTGGCTCTGTCAGAAAATATTCAATGGTGGGACTTCCTGGCTTCACAATCAGTACTCTTTCCATCGCAGAGAGGCCATATTACTTTTCCAGTTATTATTACACATTGTTCATTTTAAATGCGCAATAGCAATAGCAAATAACAGTTGTACGAATACAATAACAATAGCCCACAATTTACATATTACATTATAAAGTTTGTGAACACTTTATAGATATATTTAATTTAATCCTAAAAACAAAACTTATGAGCAAGTGAGGAAGGTGTGATTATCCATTTTACATATTATGTATTTGTATATATAATATATATATATAATATATATATAAAGAATACGTTTGTGTATGTATATATCTGTGTATATGTGTGTTTGTATACATATCATTTATATATATGTGAATGGTGTGTGTGTGTGTGTGTGTGTGTGTGTGTGTGTGTGTGTGTGTGTGTCTGTATGAAAAGAACTGAACCTTTAGAGTAGGGAGGCAATAATTTTAAGGACAGAGATTTGTGCAGGGTCACTCTGACTGAAATGTAACTGGTAGCATCCAGGTTGGTTTGATTCTGTTGTGCCATCAGCTATTTATTTCAGTTGCAGAAATGTGGACTGAGTTAATTCAGTTCATCTTCCCCTCAATGTATCACATTTATGTAGGGCTTTATGGATCTATAGGACCCCCCCCCCTTAACTATTTTGATCCCCAGGACTAGAGAATACAAATATCATTATTCCCATTTTACATCTACAAAACCTCAGTTTCAGGGAGTCAAGATCAAAGACACAAGGCTAATAATTTTCAGAGCAAGGACAAGGCTCTTGGTCCCTGGATTCATCAGGCAGCACACTTGTCCCTACATGAATCCTCTGTTTAGTGATTACACCTTTACCTCAAGATTTTCAGTTAAGAAAAAGAAATTTCTTCATTCTCTTTTTATCTGAACAAAGGGATAATGATCATACAGAGTTCTCATTTCTTGGACTTATGTCTTATCCTATCTTTCTAAGTTTCTAGCACCTCCCTCCCAGAATCATTGTGAAGATAAAAAGAAATATTTGTTATGTCTTTTTGTAAACCTTAAAATTGTTTAGTCATTTTTATGAATGTCTAATTCTTCGTGACCATTTTGGGGGATTTTCCTGGCAAAGATACTGAAATAGTTTACCTTTTCCTTCTTTAGCTCATTGTACAGATGAAGAAACTGAGGCAAACAGGGTCAAGTAACTATTTCATGGTCACACAGGTAGTATATATCTAAAGTTGGATTTGAACCCAGATCTTCCTTGCTCCAAGGCAAGCACTCCTACTCTGTTACTTAGCTAGCTTTACAAATACTAGTTGCTCTTCTATTATGATTATGATCATTGTGGCTACTTAATGAAAATAACTCAAATCTAAGGGGACAAGCGCTTTTAACCAAAAAGCTTTCCCCCCAAAAGACTAACTGTGAAGATTTTGGTTTTGTTCCCCAAAATGACTGCTAATAGTGAATACTTTTTTAGATGTGGATTTCAGGTTATTTCATGACATGTGTTTTCCCTCCCATTTATACCAATGGAGAAGAAGGACACATTGCTGAAGTTTTTTTAAGAACAACAGGTTGGATTGGCTAGTGAACACCAGAACCACAAAACAGGGTCTTAATGTACACCAGGAGCAATGCTATGATGAGACTCTCAGGTTTCTATCTGCCTCCTCAGCTGATGTCCCACTAGTCTCAGATTTCTGTGCACAAGGATATCTGTTTTTCATGTCTCAGCATGAGAACCCTAATTTATATCCTCAGTCCTGCTTTATTTTTATTTCTGTCTCTGGTGCCAGCTCCAGAGAGTTCAGACATGTTTTAGTATGCACTGAGATGTCAGAGAAATTAAAGAAGAGACAGATTTTTCATATCAGTCTGTTAAAGACTAATTACAACTGTGCTTTCCACCAAACCAGCGATTGTAGGCTAATTCTCGGTTATGAAATAGAAACCAGGGTTAATGAGGCTAATTGTGTTTACCAGTGTTTCGAACAAAAGAAAGGAAGCCAACTCAATTTTGAAGAGAGTTCTTTGTCAGGAACAAATTGGGTAAAATTGCTACAGTTTTGTATCAGCATTTCCTAAAACTGCTTAGTATCATGCCAGGGAAACTAACACTCTAGAACATAAGCTGGTGGGACAGAAAATCAAGTCAATTAAATAGCCGGAATATTCAGATACAAAGGGCATGGCTATATTACCATGAGAGTGGAAATCTTGAGAATAATGCACAGGGACACATAAAAGTATCTGACCTTCAGGACGCTGTCATTGTACAAAAGAAAGGGAGAACTGGAAGAAATCAGCTCTGCAGATGTCAGCTTCAGAGAAGCCAAGCCTTTGGCATTTCTCATATCTAAAGCTCAAGAGAGTCAAATCCACTAAGGGAACAACAGACTTAGATGAATCTAACAGCTGCTTTGACATTCTGCCCAAGGATTAATCCAGTACTTGTTCCTTAAGGCTGGAGTTACCTGTAGAGTGGACCTCCTGGCTTATAGGGACGACCTTCCCTAGACCCATCTACTCTATCATCATTGACAAAATCCAAAAGAGTATAAGTATTGGATAGAGGGACCTTCAATAAACCTCATCAGTTGAGAGTTGGGAGGTCTCCAATGCCACAAGCAGCTTAAGCCACGTGACAAGATCTGTCTCTACTTAATATGAAGCTTATTCTCAAAAATGCTTCAGGGATGCACTTATGATCAGCTCTGGCCCAGCCTCCCAGGAGCAGATATTGTGAAGGTTTCCTTACAGTGGCCTAGCCAACTCTCCCCATCCTGGTTATCCCTTCTGATCTCATCGGAACACATGTGAATGGCAGACGTGCTCTGATGAAGGTTAAAATGAGGCCACCAACATCATGTTACCGTAGGCTCTATATATAGATTCCACTGCACTGATTTATTATCCTCTCCATGGAGGATTTTCCAGGGACTTGTTTGATGGTATAAGAAGACAGTCAAATAGCAATTTATTAAGTACCTATTATGTGCTGAGTGTACAAAAAAGGCAAAAAAAAATGAATAAAATAAAGTCTTTAGGAGCTCACAGTCCAATGGGAGAGACAACATGCAAACAACTTTGTAAATGAAAGTAGATAGGAAGACAGATAGAAAAATGGATAGATGGGTGGATAGATAAATTGATACATATATATGATAAGGATAAAGTGGAGAACTCAGAAGAGAACAAAGTTTAAGAAGGTCTGGGAAATATTACATGCAGAGGACAAAACTATTGAATCTTAAAGAAATCTAGGGAAGTTAGGAAGTAGAGATGAAGAGGAAGGGAAGATGGGGTATGGAGGAGAGCTAGAAAAAATCCTTGGAGTGAGCAGATGGAATATTGTGTGTAAGAAGGATGAAGAAGGACGATGCAACTGGATCACAATAGGTAGAGGGAAATAAAATAGAAGATGTTTGATCTCAACTGTTATTTTTGAAATGGGGTTCCCCAAGACTTTTGACTCATTTCCATACATCCAAGATCAAGGTTAAATTAAATATTTGTAATGAACTCTCAAGTCCTGACTCTGTGTTGATTCTAGTAACAGTCCAAAAAAATTTTGATCTCCCTACTGTGAATTTTCCCTCCATTGATAGAGGTCACAATCCATTTACCATTTTTAGGAACTCTAGTTCCTTTTTGGAGAGAGAATTCTTGTTCCCATATGGTTTTAGGTCCTTTCAGCTGTGAAATGCTATGATAATTCTGGGATATATACCAAAGAAGTTGAAGCATGGTCTTTGTATCCAAGGACTTAATTTTTTATTGAAGATAAGCCTACAACTCATAAAAAATTAGACATGAAAAAATAAAGGACAAAATAAGATAGTTCACTATAAAATGTTGTGTCTAAGTAAATGCTGAATGTGTAGCATAGAAAATAATTACTATTGGAGGAACAGTTAGGTGGCACAGTATATAGAACACTGGTTCTGGAGTCAAGAAGATCTGAGTTCAAATTTGACCTCAGACACTTAATAATTACATAGCTGTGTGACCTTGGGCAAGTCACTTAGCCCCATTGCCTGGCCAAAAAATATTGCTATTGGTGCTCAGAAAAAGTATGGAGAATAAGTTGTAGGTTAATATTTTCTGACAGGGTGGGATTTGAGATTTTTTTTTGACAGTCTGGATTTGGGTAGATCGTAGGTATACCCAGAAAGAGTGACAGCACTGAAAAAGAACAAAGACAAGAATAATGTGTACCATTTGGGAAACTATGGTAGATGAAGTCTACTAGGATCAAAGGACCATAGTTTTAGAGCTGAAAAGACTCTAAATCAAATTAAAGGCATTTGAATTGAACTTTATTTTATAGATAAGGAAACTGAAGCACAGAAAGATTAAGTGATTTTCCCTGAGCCACACAGAAATAAATATCTGAAACAGGATCAGAACTCAGGTCTTTCTGACTCTTAGATCAGTGGTCCATCCGATTTAGCATGTTGTCTCTCAAGATTTTGGGAGGGTTACAGTAGGCATTGATGGAAGAATTTGCACTTTTGAAATCATAGGATCATGGATTTTAATTGTGGATAGGACTTCAGAGAATATCTAGTCAAATCACAGCATTTAAGAGACTTTTTTTAAAAAACTAAGGTCTAGAGATGTTCAAGGTCACACAAGTCATGTGTGGCAAAGCCAGGCTTTGAACTTGGGTGCTCTGGTTGTAAATTTAGCTCTTTTTTTCAGCACTACCCTGTTACTCTTTTCCAGAAGACTTTGGTAGATCAGGACAGATTATAAAGAGTTGTGATTGCCAGGTTATGCCATCATTCAACCTACTGATTCCTTGCTGAAACAGGAAGGAAGGAAGGAAGGAAGGAAGGAAGGAAGGAAGGAAGGAAGGAAGGAAGGAAGGAAGGAAGGAAGGAAGGGAGGGAGGGAGGGAAGGAGGGAGGGAGGGAAAAAAGGAAGAAGGAAAAGAAAGGTGGAAGGTGATAAGAAATGAGAAAATAGGAAAAGAAAGAGAAAGAAGGAAGGAAAGAGAGATGCAGGGTGGAAAAGAGGAAAGATGAAAGGACAGAAAGGAAGAAGGAAGGAAAGGAGAGAGAGAGTGATGGAACGAAGTAAGGAGGGAAGGAAGGAAGAAAGGAAGGATTTATTAAATGCTTGCATTTCTTACAAAGTGATGGTTCTTAAGGATGGATAACTAATTTCCCAGCCCTGTCTAGAGCTGCCGGGATGAGTACAATATGTTAGGTAGACAGCAAAGGTCCTGCTTAGTACAAAGCCCTACATCAAAGGAAAGACCAGGGCAACATTTTAAATGGAAATTCAGCCTGTGTCTATATACACAAACCTTTCTGATCCATTTGACTGACATATGGCCACAGCCTCCCTGCTTAGGATTTGAACACTAGAGACAGCCGAATTCTTGGATCATTTTCCTACACCCATGCCTTTGTGTATTCCACAACTTCTGCATAGTGTAGATTTATGTCTACTATTTTTCCTGCTTTCCATGGGGTCTCCAAGCTTCAGTTCAGAAAAAAAAAATCAAGCCTGTGACCGCTCTTGGTTGTAAATGCCATCTAGCCTTCTCTGGGTAAGCCAGCCTTGCTCCTTCATCCCCATTCATCTTAAGGGGCTATTAGTCACAATGGAGCTTTGAGGTCTCTTGAATTCTAATACTGTATTCAGCTCTCTATAGTTCTGCCCCCAGTTGAGATAGACCATGCATGGTGTAGAGTGAGCACAAAGCCACAAAAACTGAGCTCATTAAAATGGTGAATCTATGAGATAAGAAAATCTTATTTTTTAATACAAAATCACATAGAGAACATCATCCAGATTTCCTCCTTCCCAGGCATTTTATGTACTAAAGCTGGGACAATGCAGTATGAAGTGTGGTCTGACCAGCCAGAAAAATGGCAAAAATGCAGCCAGACCATGTCAAATTGTTTTAGTCCAGTTTTTACTGGAAGATCCTCTTACCCCTATCTTCAAAGCCTAAGTATTTTTTTTTTAAGTCTAAAGGGTAAGATGAGATAAGACCATCTAGGCAAGGAGGAGGAGTGGGGTGAGGGAAGTCTCCCAGTTGTCATTAAAGGGAAGCGAGTACCTCATAGATAGAGGAATAGGATTATTAACAGGATCTAAGCAGCACATAGTCCGGGCAGATTCTTCTAAGGGCCTATTCTCTGCTTTTATAACAAGAAGATTTTTAACTCAATCTTGGTGGAATGCAAACAGTCAAGAAGTGGAAAAAAGTCAGGGGCAGAACAAAAAAAATAAAGAAAAAGATGCCAAAAATCTTAAACAGGGAGTCCCACTCCCCATAATGACCCTCTCCACAATCACCCCAATGCTAACAAGGTAACTTTGTATGTGCATTCACACACACACACACACACACACACACACACACACACACATTTATTTATTGTCTTATCTTTCTAGATGTTGTTTCCCCCAGAAGAATGTAAGCTCCTTACATTCTTATTTTTCTAATTTATTTAATCACTATCTAATATAAATCCTTTGGCAGTAAGTATTTAATAAATGTTTCCTGAGCTGAGTTGAATTGAATGTAGAATGGGACTCCTTACTCCCTCACTCCCTTCCTTCCTCTATTTTTTGCCTCCCTTCTTTCATGCTTTCCTTCCTTTCTCCCTTCTTTCCTTTTTTTCTCCTTCCTTTCTCTCTCCCTCCTCTCTGCCTCCCTCTCTTCCTTCCTTTCTACCTTCCTCCTTCTCTCTTCCCTCCCTCCCTTCCTCACCTCCCATCCTTCCTTCCTTCCTTCCTTCCTTCCTTCCTTCCTTCCTTCCTTCCTTCCTTCCTCCCTTCCTTTTTTCTTTTATCCTTCCTTCCTGCCTACATTTCCTTTCTTTCCTCTTCTTTTCTTTTTCTTTCTCATTATTAAATCTTCTGTTATTTTTAGATATGTGTAATTAAAGCCCTATCTTTTCCTTCCATTTTAAAGAGTTTTGGGATCTGATTACTATCAGTAAAGAGTCATTTTTGTTAACTTACTATCAATATTCTATTTCTCCAGGATAGTGGAAGTTAGAACTAAATACCCATTCCTTGCATGCTTCAGAAAAGCTATTCCTGGCCACACACAATGTATAATGCATTGATCTAACAAATTGAGAGAAATGACTATAGTCGCATCAGCATTTCTAAGCCTGCATAATGCCTTAGTAGAAAAAATCCAAGTCTATTTGTAAACATTATCTAGTTTCAGAAGAAATCGTGTTGAGTAGTTAGGGATTTCAGAAAGGGGGAATGTTTTTAACTAACACACATTAAGCAATCAAATAAAATGAGAGGATGAGAGGATGAGAAAAGACCAATATGCAGTGGAAAGCAGTCATTTAGGTTAGGTGTACACTGGCAAAATAAGGAAGTCATTCAGATAATTCTTCCTTTCCTTCTTACCCAGTCCATTCCCTTGAGATTTTTGTGACTTATCAACCTGCTCCTGTCTTCCGATTTCATCAGTGAAGGAGGTCCCAGTGTGAAAAACTTCTTCCACTAATGTAGATGCACTTCTCTTTAAAAAATCTTAGTTTCTTGGAGGCACTGAAATTCCTGCTTGGTCAGTCACACAGCTAGTATATCAGAGATAATTCTTTCTCACTTCAAGACACTCTAACAACTATACCATGCTACTTCTTGTTCCCTAACATGTTTGTTTCAGTCTAAATAGCATTTGTTAGATTTCTGAAATTTATGCTAGGCACTAGGAATAAGAAGGCAAAAATTAAATAAGCAAAAAAAAAAAACCTCTTGTAAGCAAAAAGCTCTTGAAACTTATATACTATTGGTGGTGAGTATGTTAGGTGGGGGAAAGGACAGTGTCACACAATATGTATGAAGTAATAAATAGAAATAAATTGAAGAGAGACTGAGAAAAACTTCTTTGTGGAATGACCTGAAAAAAAAAGGTACCAAATTGTCTAGACCAAGGCTTGAAGAAAGCTTTTTAAGAGCAGAAATGAAAGAAAGAATGTTAATTAAAGGAAACAATAAGTATATCTAATATAGTCAATAGTTGTTCTGATCTGGAGATTTTAGTGGAACAGAAGGTTTGAAGGGTGATATGACAGTCACAAAAATTAATGTGATGTTGGGGTATATTAAGAAGGACATGCCTTTCAGGAATAAGGAGTTCATGGTCCTATTCTGTTCTCATTCAAACTCATGGTCAGTTTGTATATCACAATTGGAAGAAAGTTGGTGAACTGGAGAATGTCCAGAAGAAGATAACCAGAATGTTCAATAAAGTAGTGAACATCATTAGTAAGAATGAAGTAGAGTGGGTTCCATACGATAAAATTTAATGAGAAGAGGATATTATGGACTGCAGAGATGGGTAGGGCTGAAGGAACTATAGCTATGAGTATGGTGAGAGGTAGGAAGCAGAAGGAATTTTGTGTTAGCAGATGGTGATTCTGAATCACAGGAATGAAGAGAAGAAGAGATTGGAAATTGCCAGTCATAGAATGGGGGAAGGGAGGGGGGACAAACTGATTTGTTTTTGATCCTCCAAAGTTCTATGATAACTTAGTCTAATGTGGATTTTAGGGGTAGATGAGGTTCCACCTTCTTTCATAGTTTGCTCCTCCAAACACTGGGGATATATAGGTAACTGGGAGTTCTATCTTGGCATCTGGGTCAATGAATATCTGATGGTTGGATCTTCCAAACCAGATGTGGGGAGATGAGGCACACGCAGGAGATGTCCTGATGAAATGAGATATAACACTCTTGCGCAGTGGTATCAAATTCCAATGAAAATAGAAGCACTAATCCCTAAGTAAGGATCCCTGAAGGCACCTAATGACTTAGTTTTGAAATAGAATGTTATCACTATTTAGTTGTATTTTATTTTATTTTGGTAAATATTTCTCAATATATTTTAATCTGGTTCAGTCCTTCTCAGGAGGGTTGAGAATGTTGACTTCTGTCATAATACAGGTAATCAGGACAGTTTTTGCCACCCTGCAGTAGCGAACAGAACACTGGATTGGAGTTAGGGCCTCAGTCTCAACTCAGACACCTTCTAAGTAGGAGACTCTGGGGGAGGTCACTTAACTTCTCTGTGCCTCAGTTTCTTCATTTGTTAAACAAGAGAGTTGGACTAAATGAACATCATTGTCCCCTCCAGCCCTTCCAACTCTAAATCTATAATGCCCCTAATCCTATGATCCAATGAAATTCAGTCTCTGTTATTTTCTTTGTCACCCTAAAGTTCAGGACTTGGGATGGCCCAGCTTCAGATTCCAGATGTAGGTTCTTTGTAGGGCAGCCCCTCATTTGTGGTTCAGTCTGACCCTGAAGTAGGAAGACCTAGGTTCCACTCTCATCTCTGATGCTCACTTGACCTTGGGCAAATCACTTCACATTATTAAATCTGTTTCCTCGTTTGTAAAAATGAAGAGGTTAGGTTAGGATGCCTCTGAAATCCCTTCCACGGACATTGGGTCCTATGACTCCTCTTATAGTTCTGAAATCCCAGAAAAGGCAAATGACATTTGTGTTAATGAGATCCTGGAATTTGCACAATCTCTTTCACTTTATTCCACAATTGGGGAGGAAAGGGATGGGAAGAGTGGGGAAAGGGAGAAGAGACAGGACTGAATTACACATAAAATGTATGACATGTTTCCTGCATATGAAATGAGAGGGTTATCCTAGATGAACTTTAAGGATCCTTTCAGCTTTAAATCCAAGATACTGTGTAAAAAAAAATCATTTGATGCCCCAATTTGAATTCTCAATGGCCGTCTCATACCTATATGCCTCTCATACCATAATGCACTGAGGTTGGATATCTCTAATGATTCTGTTCTGTGTTTCAAATGAATATGTGTTCCCATGGCACAAATCCTCTATTCTTTTCCATCCTTGAGAAAATTTTGCCAAAAATACCAATTAATTTCTTTATCTTAAATTACATACAACTTGCCTCAACTCTCCCTTTCTATTTATTTTTGTTAATGACTGAATGTGTTGTTTTTTTTAAATTTTGAAGCAAAAAACCTTTTAAAAAGGAGGAAGAGGAAGTCTGTATATGTAGGGAAGAAAAAAATTTCACATTTTGGGAGCAGAGGAGTTTAACTGTAGGCATTCATGTTTTCCAGACTACTATTCCTTTGAAGGCATTCTACACACTTTAGGAGTAAATATTCAGTTATAAATGAGGGTTCTATTTGGCCTCTGATCAATTACAAAACTTGTCAAGTGCACAATAAAGATTAGTCAAGTATGAAATGCTACAGAGGGAAAATATTTCAAAGTAGACAAACTGACCTAAATTCACAATCTATTGTTCTGTGTTATCAAGGATTTCACTAACGATTTTATTTGTTCTATCTTGTCATGGTTGATCTGCTGGTTATGAAATCCATTGATCCAAGGACAAGAATTAATTGCAGAACCCAACAACTTCTGTCAAAGTAATGGGCTTAGTTGAAACTGTATCTTTCTGCTGCTGATCACTGTTGATGCTTTCCAAATTAAAATTCAGCATTAACAAAGGCAGATCTCCCTGGGAATTTAGAATCATCAACTTAGAACTTGAAAAGTTATGTCTCATTTTGCATTCCACATTAAACCCAAGGTCAATTAGCAAGATACAGCCTGTGAATAAAAGCACAATTATTGGGGGGTAATTTTCAGGGTAAATGAAAAGAAATCATTGATGTTTAATTGTGTATGAATCAAAAATCTTGAAGAAAAACACGTCATATTTAAAAAAAATAAATGAGATTTTGACTTAGTATTAAAAACCACAAGCCCATTTTTATTGTCTTCAAAAAAGAAGAAAAGTTCTTACTTTAGACACTTTTGATAAAGCAAATTTCATTCTCAAATAATCTTACTGTATGTAAGAAGGAAATTAAATTGTCTTTTGTGCCTTAAATATCAGTTTTATACATATAGAAATTTTTTCCCAGTGCCTAAAACTATACAGCTCAAATCACAATTGATTTTAGATTTTTGAAGTGTTTCTTGTCACATTTCAAACTAAAATTGATAAAAAACTATTTCTGACAAATATAATAAGCCATTCTCTCTGGCCTATAAATTAAAGATTAAAGTGGAATAGGTCTTATTAATATGTTTGGATGGATGGATGGATGGATAGATGGATGGATGGACGGATGGAGGGATGGATGGATGTAAATGGAAGGTGAGGGGAAAAGACATCCTATTACAATGATGATAGGGGAAAGTAGGCCCTCAGAGAGAGGTACCATAAGGATAAGACCTTCAGAGAATGATTATCTGAGACCAGATGAAAGAGGAGGTTATCTATAATACTGCATGAACTGGCAGAGAAAATGTACCACTAGAAGTTGACTACACTTGATTCTTTGGGGCAAAGTCCTGATCATATTACCCTCATTGTGACTCCACCCTGAATTCATGAATTATAAAAAAGTGAAAGTGATTTCTAAATCTATTCTTTGAGAAAAAAATATCCGTTTAAAGACATGATTAAGGATAGGGTAAGTAGTCATTTCTGTCAGGTGTCTATTGTGGGATACCACTGAGCATCCATCTCTTAAAGTGGTTTCCATTAGAAAACTGCTAGCCAAGCAATCAGGAAAATCAACACCTAAAAGGTCAGTACTACTTGAAAAACAGAAACAGACAGTAGATCTTGCTTCCATGGATCTTCAAAGTTTTTGTGGTATTCTTAAAACTGGAACAATTAGGCAAGGTAACTGCAAAATATTAATTTTAGAAGATGGTCTTCCAAAAAAGAAAGAAAGAAACTGAAATCTAACTAATGTTTCAAGGATCGAATAAGGATTCTAAATATAGAAAAGTTAGAAAGGAAATATTTTTTCAAGAATTTCATTTTTTCCTCTTTTTTAAATTTTAGAAATGTTTTATTTATTTTGAGTTTTACAATTTTTCCCTCAGTCTCACTTCCCTCCCCCAACTCTCCACAGAAGGCAGTTTGCTAGTCTTTATGTCATTCCCATAGTATGCATTGATCTAAGTTGAATGTGATGAGAAAGAAATCGTATCCTTAAGGAAGAAACATAGTATAAAATATAGCAGAATTACATACTAAGACAACATTTAAAAAATTAAAGGTAAAAGTCCTTGGTCTTTGTTCAAACTCCATAATTCTTTCTCAGGGTACAGATGGCAGTAAAAAAATAATTTCATTTTTTCTCATATGATTTTTCATGGGTGAAATTCATCTGTTAACTAGAAAATGGGTAAATAAATAGAAGAAGCTCAAATTCATCAGGATCTGTACATCTCAGTTTTCAGATTTAAAATGGGCAGATGTTATATTAGTTTCTATGAAGGAATTATAGCTATACTTACTTTTTAAGTGACTGCTTAAAAATTATCTCTGATTTTCTTTAATCAAAATAATACAGCAAAATGTGTAAATTATACATTGTGTGAACAAGTCTTGATTCCTGCAATGTTATTATTAAGGAACATAACATATAATTACTTTTTTTCCAAGAACACAGTCTTCAAGGAAATTATTTTCTAGACATTGATCCTGTATGTGATAGTTTACCCTTTTCTTAAAATTATAACAGCTGACATTTACATAGTCCTTCACATACAATAAGCACATTTGACTCTCAAAACAACTCTTTGAGCTGAATACCTAGCATGCTCAGCAGAGGTTAAATGACTTGCCCATGGGTTTATAGCCAGGAAAAATGAAGGATTGGAGGCCCAATTTCTCCTGATCATCTTTACATCATTCTAAAATGAGATTTATCTTTATATGTTAATATCATGGCAGCAGGACCTGATGATTATTGATTGCTTATTCTTTTCTCTATGCTGCACACATTTTAAGTACTATTTGGCCAGTAACAAATAGTGAAGGTGAAAACCAAAGTGTTTCACATAATTAAACCTTTATTACTGATTCCCAGAAATCCAGTTCCCAATGATTTTCATTTCTCTGCAAGATAAACTATTCTTTCTAACTTTCTCTACAATGCCATTTCATTTCAACTCCAATTTTCCAGCTTCCTTTTATATGCTGACTTCTTTTATTAGAAGATAAGTTCCATGAAACCAAGGACTGATTTTCTTTCTATTTATAATTGTATTGTCATCATTTAGTATAGTGCCTGCAACCCAGTAAGCAAATTATAAATGATTTTTGGCTTGACCAATTTGATATGTATGTGTTGATCATGCAACCATGACAAGAATGCCTTTAGGGTATCATATAGACCCAGTGGTGCATTTAGAGCATTTGAGAATTAAATTAAATGAAATTCCATTTTACTGTTTAATATATTCTTCTGCCTCTTTCTCATTAGTCATCATGGTTGGTTGCTTGATTGGGATCATTTTCAAAAGGGATCAAAATGATGTCACTATGTTGAGGTCAAAATATGGTCTATCATACTATGTTTAATAAGACCAATTGGACTCAGAAAGTTCTACCACAAATCAGGCACAAATAGCATGATAGTCAGAACAGAGAAGCAACTGATCATATATATATATATATATATATATATATATATATATATATATATATAAAATAAAAACAAAAAAACACTACAGTGGGTAGAGTGCTGACCCTGAAGTCAGGAGGACATGAGTTCAAAACCAGCCTCAGGCACTTACTAACTGTGTGACCTAGGGCAAGTCACTTACCTTGTTTGCCAAGTATTTGGACCATCTTCAGTCATCTTGATTCATATCTGGTCACTGGACCCAGATGACTCCAGAGGAGAAAGTGGGGCAGGCAACTTAACACAGAACCCCCTCAATACAATCCACGGCATCACCTCCCTGATATCATGGTTTTCTTTGAGAACAAAGGATAAACATCATCATCACACAATCAACTGTATTAATCTATCAGAATCTTAGTTTCTTTCTCTGTGTAATAGGATAATACTGTAGGGGATTTTTCTCACTTTCATAATCCTAACTCACACAAATGTATAGTATTCTCTAGTATTTTGACATCAATTCCCCAAGTATAAGCAGAATAAAAATAGATAAAATTTCTATTAAAAGGAGCAAAACAGAATGGAGATTTTATGAATCCCCAGAGTCATTTAAAGTACCAACTATGAAGATTCCACTGGAATAGACCAGCTCCTTAATCCCCTAAATCCTTTTTTTTTTTTGGCCTTCTATGTCCTATTATTCAAAGGGATGGAGAAACAGGAAAATTTGTGCACACACAAACACACAAATACAGAGTCTCTCTGTTATCTGTCTCTGTGTCTGTCTCTCTTTCCAACTTCTCAAATATCCTAATGATTGCATAACTTTGTCATCAAATCTACCAGTCTCTCAGATAGGGCAGGAAGAAAGACACTCAAGCTGAATTTTCCACAAATAAAACTTTCTATAGTTCTCCAGAATTTTAATAACTCCTTGGTAGAACAGGAGGTCAAAACTACCAGCAATCAATCAACACTTATTAGGTACTTACTTTGCATACTTAAACACTATACTAAGCACTGAGAATACAAAGACAAAAATGAAATAGTGTCTGCCCTCCAGAAGTTTTTATTTTCATCATACTTGTTGAGTGTCCAACTCTTGGTGATTTTCTTGGCAAAGATACTGGAGTGGTTTGTTATTTACTTCTCCAGTTCATTTCACAGATGAGGAAACTAAGGGAAAAAGGGGTTAGGTGACTTGCCCAGAATCATATAGCTAGTAAGAGTCTGAAGTCAGATTTGGTTTCAGGAATATTAATCTTCCTTCCTTCAGGCCCAGATCCTATCCATTGCCAATTAAGGTAGTATTCTACCTTAAGAATAACCACTTTCTTCACCCTTACTACTGTTCTCACCTTTCTTTTTTCCCCCTTCTTTTAGACTCCACCAATTATTAACTACCAACCCTTACCTTATATGTTCCCAGGTGTGAAAAGCATTTATTCCACTGCAGAAAGAGGATAAAGATAGACCCTTGAGCTGTCATCCTAGGATTTCTATAGTATTCATACTTCTTTGGAAGATCAAAATATCTCAGTATATCACCTAGTTAGTAAGGATTATTTGACCAGGCATCCACACTCCACTTGACCTCATATAATTCTCTCCCCTAAAAAAAGCCTCCCTAGTACCAGGTATGTCCTGAGTTCAAATCCAGCCTCTGACACTCACTAAGTTTGAGTTGAATAGGTAAAAGTGAACTGAACAAGTATTTAAACCTAAAGGTAAAGAATTAAATAGCAAATCATTTCAGTATTTTTGCTAAGAAAACTCTAAAATAGGGTCAAAAATAGTCAGATTTAACTGAAAGTACTGAATGAAAATTAAAAAGTACCAGGGTCATCACAACTCATCACTCTGCCTCACAAACATCCCAGGCAACATTCAATGTTTTTATCCTGATTTCCATCCTTAGAGTCTGCTCCCCACTTTCACCTCTATGCAGGCATATTTTATGGGGTTTTTGCCCTAGAAACAAAGTCTGAAAATTATTGTTCTCAAAGTCCTATATCTACTATTTATATGATATTATTATTATCATTATGAAATTTTAATCACTATCAGTTGGTTATGCTGAGAGTTTCAAAGAGCCGTTTCTAGGATTTTGTCAGTCTAAATTCTACTACAGAAATCAATCACATGCTAAAGTAAGTTCATAAATGCTATGACTAACTGCATACTGGAAAGCACAAAGTAAAGTGGCCCCCAAAGTCTGATCACACTTTCTGGAAAACCCTCCTATTTACTGCAATTATATGTAAAAAATGAAATGAATTTCCATGGCACCAGGCCAGGGATACCAATCTTCTATTTGAAGAACATAATAGACTTGGTAAAAACACAGTAGGGAACTAGTCCCCTGAACTATTCCTTTAGTATCTTTAACTTAGACATAATCTATTTCCTAGCTTAGTGACCCCAGGCTTCTCTCTGGAATTGGCACAAATTCAGGAATCCCTCTGCTTCCAAGGCACATCTGCTGTGGCAAGATGCCAGCTTCTTGGAATTGGTGTATATCTTGCATAGTAGCCATGTATTCACTTATCATCTGTTCCCTGTGAAGAGAAATTCCAATCTTTGGATTGGTACTCTCCCATGCAGGGGTGTGTTAACAATGTACTAACTGCTGCCAATGTACTAACATTTTACCATGAGGAATTTCATTTAAATTCATTACTCACTGAAACTTTCCCCTTCAAAGTTACCAGTGACCTCTTATTTGTCAAATTGGATGATCTTTTCTCAATCACCATCTTTCTTGACCATTCTGTGTAGCCTTTAACTCAGTCAAATCATCCCATTCTCCCAGATAATCTCTCTTCTAGGTTTTCTGACACTATTCCTCTTAGTTCTCCTTTCTCTTGTTTGATAAATATTTCTTGGACCCTGCTGTTGGATGTTCACTCAAATTACACCCACTAACAAAAGTTGTGAGGGGTCTCCCCTGCTCCCTGTGTTTGGTCCTGGAACTTCATTTTTTCTTCTTCAACATTTTCTCCCTTTGTGATCTCACCAGCTTCCTTGGCTTCCATTATTATATCTTCTCAAATGATTCCTAGAACTATATATGCAACTCTAGCCTCTATCCCTAGCCAGTGATCATCAAGAGTCTTTTGGATATCTTAAAGTGAATATTCTTTACAACTCATAAACTCAACATGTTCAAGGCAGAACTTATTTTTTTTCAAACTCTTCCCAATTTACCTATCCTTAGTAAAACCATCTTCCTAGTCAGCCAGGATCCAGTCTCAGTGATACATTCAACCCCTCATTCTATTTATTCTACATATCCAATTAATTTTGAAGTCCTGTAATTTATACCTTCCCCATTTCTCTGATTTATGATCCCTTCTCTTCACTCATATCCCCCCCCCCATTGCTCTTGAATAGACAATCATCTCTTGCCTGGATTTTTTTTCAATAACTGTCCTGCTTTATCTCTCATCTCTTCCCATTCTAATCAATCTTCCACTCAACTTCCAAATTACTTTTCTTAAAACATAGGTCTGACCATGTCAGGCACCCCTTGCCAAAAACTCCACTGGTTCCTCATTTCTTCCAGAGTCAAATATAAAATCCTTTTGCCTATTAATCCTTTCATATCTTCATAACTTTATTCTTTCCTACCTTTTCATTCAGTTTTCTTATACTTTATTTCTTTCCACATATTCTCTGATCCAGCTTCACTGACCTATTTATTTACTGCACTTATATTCCATTTTTGGACTCTATACTTTTGCATAGATCTTTACCCATGTCTTGACATTCTTCTCACTCATTTCTGCCTCTTAGTTTCTGTTTCTTCTTTCAAGTCTCTCCTCAAATTCTGTCTTCTTTAAATGTCTTTCTTAGTCCCTGGATCTGCTAATTCCATCCCTCTGAGATAACATTCAAACTATTTGGTATATATACATATGTAGGCATATAATTTATGCATGCATAAAAATTTATTAGATTTATAATATAGTTATATTATGTTCAATATTTGATACATAGAAAGCCCTTAATAAAGGCTTGATGTTTAACAAAGTCAGGAGCTGGAGCCCCATGTAGGTAATGTCTGTGACTACATTTCTTCTTTCAATGTGTTTGAATGAAAAACTAATGTTTATCCTTCATTCTTGAAGAAGACCACAACATCAGGGAGGTGATGCCATGACAAACACGTGAATTGGATTTGAGTGAGGGGTATGGTGCTAAGTCCCCAGCCTCACTTTCTCCTCCAGAGTCATCTGGGTCCTGTGGCCAGATTTGAATCAGAATGGTTGGAGATGACTCTGGATGTATCAAGTCAGTCAGGGTTAAATGATTTACCAAAGGTCACAGAGCTAATAAATACCTGAAGTTGGATTTGAACTTCTGTCCTCCTGACTCCAAGACCAGTGCTCTATCCCCTGCACCATCTAGTTGCAAAGCAACAAATATCTAGCTAGGTGGCACAATACTAGACTTGGAGTCAGGAAGATTCTCAACCTCAGTTTTCTTATCTGTAAACTGGGGATAATAGCATCTATTTCACAAGGTTGTCAGAACTATCAAATGAGATGAAGTATATAAAGTGCGAATCTTAAAATGTTAGATAAATGCTAGTTGTTACTTAAAAATAGTCAGTTATTTTAAAACATTATTAAAATAATTACTTAAAATAGTTTTATTCAAATTATTTAAAGATAGCTTGTTTTTGTTCTTTTTTTTCTCCCTTGGAGGAATTTGCCAGTCCTGTCCAATAAATATTGACAAAGAGCCTGTTCTGTGTAAGTCACTGTTCTAGATACTGGGGATGGAGGAAAAAAGTCTCTGTTCTCAAGGAACCTACATTCATTCACTCAACTTGAATTTACACGTCCCAGTACCATGCTGGAAGCTCTGTCCTGAAATGTCTTTACAAAGACAAACATAAAATGAAGTCAGTCCTCAAAGAGTTTTTAATCTTCTCCTGAAGGGAAAATATGTTTGCATGTAAATAATTCCAATTCCAAAATTATTTCAAGAGACAGTGTGCTATGATAGCAAGTAGAAGCACAGGAAGTTCTTTGTGGAGGAGGTAGCTCTAGTGTATGAAGGAAGCTAGGGGTTCTAAGAAGTTGAGGGAGTGAGAAGGGACCTGTTCCAGGTTCCTATAAGGGTGGTGGAATGTGATATGTGAAATCTGCAACTGAAGAACATCAAGTGAATCAGTATAGCTGGCATGTTAAGTACACACAGGAAAATAATATGTTCTGGGTCTGAAATAGTGGACTCGGCTCCTATTAGAAAAGGCTTCAAATATTTAACTGAGGACCCTCTATTTTATCCTAGAGATAATAGGGAACTACTAACCTTCTCTAAAGTAATTTCCTGTCCCAATCGTAACTATATAACCGAATTCCTGTTCAAATATCAAAGAAGATGAAGAAAATGAGGAAAGAACAACAAAGCTAGAAGAAACTTTAGAGCTCCTCCAGTCCAATCCTCCCTCTCCTCATGGAAACTGAGGCCCAGAGTCCAAGAAACCTTGAAATGAGGCTGTTTTCAAAGTCTTGTTAGAAAATTTAAAAATAATAGAACTTAATCATTTTAAATGCTAACTTCTCAGTCTGCAAGACTAGGTTTAGTGAAGAACAGTGTTTCAAGGCTGCCCAATAACCCTAGATTCTTCCTGGATACCTCAGAAAAGAATTTCAGAAGAGTTGTTTGCTCCATTTTATTACTTTGCTCCTGCCTAGTGCCAAAGCAATGAGCCATTGACCTTTTATAATTGAGGCTATCTCCGTAAAGGTCAGCACTGACAGAAAACCCTGTAATTGGTAGGGGTGGGCTTGCTTATTCCCAGTGCTATTTGAACTCCTGGTCAATTTTTTTCACTTCTGTTACCTTGTGGGAAGAAACTATTCTCAGACCACCTGTGGTTTAAGTACCATCCATAAAAATTAACAAGAAAGAACATCATAATAATATTGAATAGTTATGGAGTGTCCCCATTTCTTTAGATTGGAGCAGGAGGAATCCATGTGAGTTTACTAGTTTCAAGGGACCATCAGGTATCTACTGCCACTTACCTGCAGCTAGCTAGAGGCAGAGAGAACAGATGCTAATTATTGAGCTGCTAGCAGTTTACAAGTGAGTTTGTTATGTAGTCTTCAGCCTCTGCTGCCTCCCTTCATAGCCTGAAATCAAAACTGCCCAATCACACATAGAATAGATTGCATGGGAGAGAGTGAGAAGTGTATAAGATCCAACACCAGGGATACAGTGCAGGAAAAAATATAGCCAATTACTTGAAGTAACTCAGTCTTCTCCAGCCTCAATTTCCTGAAATGTATTTCAATTCATTAAAGTCATAGTATTGCATATTTAGAACTGTAAGCTGATCCCTAAACTCTCTTCAGGTCTTATAAACTATGGTTATATGCAGTCAATTTTAAACTGGATTCAAAAGATACTGACCTGCCCATTTCCCCTAAAACAATTTTCTGACCAATTTTTGACAAAATTATCTGTCTGACAAACTGCTTGAAATTTTTCCCATTAGAGTTCCAATAAAAGATAGACAATAAAAACGGAGGTTCTATTTCCAGCTACTCACTCAGGTCTTCCTGACTCCAAGCTCAACACTCTATGCTTGGATAGAGTACCACCTAGCTGCCCTGAATCCTCTAAGTAGGGTCTGCATCAAACATTTAAATCATGAGAGTGGGGAGGAAAGGATAAATTACTCTCCTAGGGAAGGCGGCATAATGGAAAGAGGGTTGGATTTGTGATCAAGAAGAAATGAGTTCACTGTCACCATCACTTACTAGCTATGTGACCAAGGCCAAACCACTTAATATTTCTGAACCTCAGTTTCTTTATCTTCCAAAAGAAAGTAATGTTGCCTTTGGTAACCACTTCACAGGATGATCTTTAGGTTCAAACGAGAGAAGACAGAATAGGGAATAAGCCTATGATTTCATTTCTCAGATAAAAATGGCAGTTAGCACCTTCTCGGCAATTTATAGTTGCCTATGCTGTTAGAAGGTTAACTGACTGGCCTAGGGTAAGCATCTGTCATGAGTGCCTTTTTACCCTGGTCTCCCTGACTCAGAGGTCAGCTCTCTATCCACTATACCTCATTACCTCTCAATAGCCAGAATGTGTGCATGTATATATGTTTGCATGTATGCATGCATATGTGGGCAGGGATGTGCATATGAATTTGTGCAAGTAACTGTCTATGTGCATGCTTATATGTATGGATATGTGTATGTGTGCATACACATATTTGTGAACTTTATCGTATAAATGTTTATTTTATTATATAAATGTATATTTTATTAAATGAAAGTATTAAACGTTTAATAGTTTTTTACTATCCATACCAGGAACATCCCCAGAGTTAGGAGTGGGGATAGAGATGTTGTTATGAGATGTCCTTGGCTATCTTTCAGAACTTCCCCAAAATGGGTTTGGGGTGGGTCATGAAGAGAAGAGGAGGAAAAATAGTTTGTGGGGCTATTACAGTTAATCTTCTCATTCAGAGAGCCTCTTTAAGGCCAGAGCAGTACTGAAAGAGGACTCCTCACATATTTTCCTGTGTGCCTTATCTAAATCCTTAAAGTAGCCCTAAGGAGCCTCAAATGTTTGGCAGCATTCCTGAGATTTGTGGCATTGGCCAAGCTTGGAGGTAGAAAGGAGGGAGGAAAGGGGATGAGGGACAGATGCCCACTCAGCAGTAGAGGGCTGAAATCAACAGACCCAGATTATCTCTGCAGCATCTGGGAAGATGTATCAGGGGGTTGGGTATCCCCTGAAGCATGATTCATTATCCCTTTCCTACCAGGGTATGATAACTTGGTTGAGCTCTGGTTCAACCCAAAAATACTTCAATATACAGTGCTTTTCCTGAAGATTGCCTATTACTGTACCTCATAGTCTTTTACTTCCCTGGCAAATTGTAAAAAGAAATGAGATAATACATGTGAAGGGCTTTGAGTTACTTGGGAAAAAAAGGAGAAAGAGGCATTCTATAAATGCAAGATATTAATAACATAGCAATATTTCTGTTTATGGGCTGAGTCCATCTTTCACATCTCCTTTAAGTCATTTTCCCTACGGCTGCCCATTCTGGTAAAATGGTTCTGAATGAGGTTTACAAATCTCTAAATCTGAAAATACTCAGTGGGGAAAACTGTGGTTAGGTTCAGCTTTCCCTGAAACTGCAAAGCTTGTTGAGTTTACACATATAATGGTGAGTTCAGAGATGATGGGACAGGAAATTTTACTGGCAGGATTGGCCTTGGTCGAGTTCCTTCTCAACAGGCAGGGATGGAGGCCTGTCACTTAGGGTAAATAGAGGAGCACATGAAAGTGTTATGTAGTGAAAAGGGTGTGAACCTTCATGTTAGAAAATCAGAGTTGAAGCCTTGATGTATAACTTACTGGTACTGGAGTGCTGGGCAAGTTGCTTAAATCTGAGGGGCAACACAGTAATGGAAAGAGTAGCACAGTGGGAAGACTTTGGGCTAGATTGTGGCTTAGTAAATGCTAATTAATTGATTGATCAAGTTTCTGTTCTGAGTTCAAGTTTCTTCACCTATATAAATGGTATAGCATGTTATATAATAAGGCTTGTTCTTCATTCTCAAAGAAGACCATGACATCAGGAAGGTGATGCCATGACAAGCACATGAATGTGATTTGAATGAGGGGGAGCTGTGCTAAGTCACCAGTCTCACTTTCTCCTTCAGAGCCATATGGATCCAACTGTCAGATATGAATCAGGATTACTGGAATGACCTTGGATGTGAGGCATTCAGGTTAAGTGACTTGCCCAGGGTCATACAGTTAGTGTCAGTTATCTGAGGCCACATTCGAACTCCTCGTGACTCCAAGGTCAGTGCTCTATCCGCTTAGCCACCAGGCTGCCCTATTAAATAATATATTGTACTATCTAACATTGTTATAAGTTGTGTCATTTAACATATGGTAATAAGTAATATATTTTAATATATAATAATTCTTAACTTCCTATTTTTTTAGGATTGTTGTGAGGAAAGTACTTTGCAATGTCAATATAGAAATTCAATAATATATATATGTATTTTATTATTATTACTATAATAAGTAGCACTACAGTTGTTTTTAATAAATACTTTTGCCATTTTCTGATCTCTAATAATGAAGATATTAAGAACTTTGCCTCATAAGGTTATCGAAAGAAAAGTGCTATATAATGTAAAGAAATAAAATCTCAAATAAATCTTTGATCCTTGTGATGTGGGCATTTGTTTCAACAAATTAGAACAGAGTCTATTTGGACTCAACCATCTTGCACAACTGATTCATGTACTCCTATAAATTCATATAAACATGCTTAGGGAATTTTTCAATTCTTCCTGGTATCTTGAGGCTACCAATGAAACACATGGGTTGCTATAACTATATAATCAGTTCACTTTTTTAAAGTTTTTTTTTGAGTTCACTTTTTTATTCAGAAATAAATATCATATAAATAAATGAATATTTAGGTGCTGCTTTTTTCAAGTTTCCTGCTCTATCATATGAGGATAAGAAATGGAATTCTATTGGTCTCATAGGATTGTTATAAAGAAAATAACTTGCAAACATTATTTAACATTATGTACCACATAACATACATGCTATCTAGTATTACTATAACCAGCTGGATAGTAGGAAATTGATCCCAAAGTACAGGGATGATGGGAGCGAACTTGACAGGCACATTTTCAATACTTTTAAAATATCCCACAGTGTTTTCTAGTAGCCTCAAGACCTTCCTTCTCTGTCTTCTAAACTTTTCCATCCCAACAAAAGACCTGAGTAATAATTATTATGTATTCATAGATGAAGGTATAGAAAGAACATTAAAGATCATTTGGTCCAAACTCCTTGTCTTACATTTGACAAAAATGAGGTCAAATAGCTTACCCAAAGTAATATATGTTAAAAAAACATTAGTAGAATTCGAACCTATGTCCTCAGATTCAAGAACCATTGATTTTTCTACTGTACCAGGCTATCTTACTCTTGTTATAGTCATTATATAGCTGGGAAAATGGTTTTGGAAAGTCATGTCCAAAGGCTGCAAGAGAATCAATAAAATTCAAGTCTCTAAACATTCTCCTTAGTAATCAACCTACTCACCAGCATCATCTTTAATCATTTCAGTTAGGGACTGTCAATATATCATAACTCATCAAGACTTCATAATCTTTCTGAAACTAGAGTGACAGCAGAGCTAAAATGAGTTATGTATGCATGCAGGGCAAGATTTGAAAAGCACAACCCTTCCTCTGGTTCAAAATAGCAATTGTTCTTTGTCTGCAAACCTCCTACTTCCATGAAAGGAGTAATTCAGTAGAAGAACAATAATTAGACCTAAATTATCTTTTATCATGCAAAATATATTTCTATATTATCCATGCTGTAAAAGAAAACAGGCCAGGAAAAGCATCCAAGAAAAATAGTGAAAGTTTTTAAAAGTATGCTTTAATCTGCATTAAGAGTTCATCAGTTCTCTCTCTCTGGAGGTAGATGGCATTTTTTATTGTGTGTCCTCTGAAATTGTCTTATCAGAGTAGTTAAAACTCTTTCACAACTGATCATTTTATAATATTGTTGCTATTATGTGCAATGTTCTCATTTCACTTGAGTTCATATATGTCTTCCTAGGTTTTTTGAAATCATTCTCTTCATCATTTTTTTTTAGTTTTTTTTTTGAAAGGCAATGGGGTTAAGTGGCTTGCCCACAGTCATACAACTAGGTAATTATTAAGTGTCTGAGGCCAAATTTGAGTATTCTTAACTCCAGGGCCAATGTTCTATCTACTGCGCCACCTAGCTGCCCTTTCATCATTTCTTATAGAAAATTGTAATCCATCAATGATAAACTACAACCTCTTTAGTTGTTCCCTGATTGATGTATATACCCTCACATTGCTACCTCAAAAAAGATCTGCTCTAAACATATAGATAGATATATAGATATAGATAGATAGATAGATATGTATTTATAAATAAATCCTTTTGCCTTTTCTTTGACCTCTTTGGAATATGGAACTACTAAGGCACTGTTGGATAAAAAGGGTATGCATAATTTTTGAGACCTTTGGAAATAGTTCTAAAATTATTCTCCAGAATATTGGACCAGTTCATAACTCCATCAACAATGCATTAGTGTGTCAATTTTTCCATATCCCTTCAGCATTTGTCATTTTCCTTTGCTGTCACATTAACCAACTGAGAAGAATGACCTGGTATCTAAGATTCTCTTATAGCCTGTGGTCATGACAATCCAATTCTGTTTTCTCAACTATATAATGGTGAAAATAAAAATAAGAGAGCCTGTTACAATAAAAAAAACCCCAATCATTTTAGAGTTTGAATATCAAGATTGAAATACTTTATTTTTCATTTCTTTAATTAGTGTGATATAGGGCATTTTCTCATATGACTATTGACTTCTGAAAACTGCTTGTTCATATTGTCAAACGGGAAATGGTACATATTTTTTATTAAAATGACTCCCTTCTCTATATAGTTGAGGAAGAAGGTCTTTATCAGAGAAATTTGCTGTCAATTTTTTTTCTGGTTTCTTGTTTTCCATCTAATTTTGGTTGCATTAGTTTTGTTTGTGAAAGAACTTTTCAGGGTCATGTAATTAAAATTACTTATTTTATTTTCTGCGATGCATTCTATCTCTTGTTTAGTCATTAACTCTTCCTTCATGCACAACTCTGACAAGATATATTTTTTAATGCTCCTGTAATTTACTTATGATATCACCCTTTATGTCTAAATCATTTATTCATTTCAACCTTATCTTGGTATATGGCATAAAATATTGGTCTATGCCTAGTTTCTACCAAGCTGTTTTCTAGTTTTTCCAACAATTTTTGTCAAATGTTGGATACATGCCCCCAAAGCTTGGATCTTTGGGTTTATCAAATGTTGGTTTGCCATAGTTATTTAATTCTGTCTATTATGTAACTAATTGATTTCACTGACAAACACTGTATTTCTCAGCCAATACTAGATTATTTTGATAATTACTTCTTTGGAATATAATTTGAAATCTGGAACTGCTAACCCAACTTCTCTCCTACTTTTTTCATTGATTCCTTTGAAATTCTTGATCTCTTGTTCTTCCAGAGAATTTTGTTACTATTGTTTCAGATTTATAAAATAATTATTTGGTAATTTGATTGTTCAGGCACTGACTAAATGAATTAAAATTGTTATTTTTATTAAATTGGTTTGACCTGCTCAAGAACAATTAATAGTTCACTAATTGTATAGCTCTGTCTTTATGAGAAGAACCTTGTAGAATTCTGTTCATATAATTCTTTGGTTTATATTGACAGGTTTTCTACTAAGTATTTTGTACTATCTGCAGTAGTTTTGATTTCTCTGTCTTTTCATGATTGCTTTTGTTGATAGGATATAGAAATATTGATGTTTTATGTGGATTTATTTTATATACTGCAGCTTATTGAAATTGTTAATTGTTTCAACTACTTTTTAAAGTTGTTTCTCTACGTAGTTCTAAGTATCTTGTCATAGTATTTGCAAGAAGTGATTTCTCATTTTCTGGTTTTATTCTTTCAATTTCTTTTTCTTGTCTTATTGCTAGAGTTAGCATTTTTAGTACAGTATTGAATAATACTGATGGCAATAAGCATCCTTGATTCACCCCCTATTTTACTGGGAAGGTAACAAGTTTATTGCCTTTATTAATAATGCTTGTTCTTGGTTTTAGGTAGAAACTACTTATCATTTCAAGAATAACTGTTGATTCTTGTGCTTTTTAGAGTTTTTAAAAGGAATAGATGTTATGTTTTGTCAAAGGATTTATTTGCATCTAATTATGTGATGTGGTTTTGATTATTGATAATGTCAATTATGCTGATAGTTTTCCTAATATTGAAATAGCCCTGCACTCCTGGTATAAATCCCAACTGTCAGAGTATATGATCTTTATGATATATTCTTAAAATCTCCTTGTGAGTGGAAATTGGTCTATAGTTTTCTTTCTGTGCTTCATCTGGTTTAAATATCAAAACCACATTTATGTCTTAAAAGGAATTTGGTAGGAATTTTTACTCAGTTTTTCAAATTCTTTTTATAGTTTTGGGATTAATTGTTGCTTAAATGTTTGATAGAAATTATTTACAGATCCAGCTGGTCCTGGATGAGCTCTTAGGGAGCTCATTGATGACTTTTTTCAATTTCCTTTCTGAGAGGGTTATTCAAGTGTTCTATTTCCTCTTCTGTTAAGTGAGAAGTTTAGATTTTTGTAAATGTTCATCCATTTCATGTAGATTGTCAGTTGAACTAGCATATAATTAGGCAAATAACTCCATATAATTACTTTCATTTCATCTTTATTGGCAGTACATTTACCCTTTTCATTTTTGATACTAGTAATTTGGTTTTCTTCTTTCTTTTTTAAATCAAATTATCCATTCATTTATCTATTTTATTGGGTTTTTCCTTTTCAGACATCCAGCTTCTAATTTTATTTATTAGTTCAATGGCTTTTTTAACTTTCAATTTTATTAATCTCTCCATTGATTTTCTGGATTTTCATTTCCATTTAATTGGGGGTTTTTAATTTGTTCTTTTTCCATTTTTTAGCTCCATGCCTAATTCATTGATTTGCTCAGTCTCTCTTATTAATGTGTGCATTTAGAGTTATAGATTTTCCCTAAGTACTGTTTTGACAGCATTCCACAAATTTTGAAATGTAGTCTCATTGTTATTCTCTTTAAGGAAATTATTGTTTCTGTTACTTGTCCTTTAACAACTCATTCTTTTTTTTTTCTTAAGGCAAATGGGATTAAGTGGCCACACAGCTAGGTAATTATTAAGTGTCTGAGGCTGGATTTGAATTCAGGTACTCTTGACTCCAGGGCTGGTGCTCTAACCACTGTGCCACCTAGCCGCCCCGACAACTCATTCTTTAGGATAGATTATTCAATTTCTAATTCATTTCTCACACACACACACACACACACACACACACACACACACACACATATAGATATACTTCCACAGATTTTTATTGAATATACTTTTTGTTGCATGATTATCTGAAAAGGGGACATTTAAATTTCTGCTTTTCTACATTTGATTGTGAGGTTTTTATGCCCTAATACATAGATACATACATACGATTACTGTATAGGTGCCATATACCAGTGAGAAAATTGTATATTTCTTTCTATTCCCATTCAATTTTCTTCAGAGGTCTATCATTTCTAACTTTTCTAAGATTCTATTGATCTCTTTAATTCCTTTCAAATTCAATTTTGGTTAGATTTATCTAGCTATCAGAAGAGAAAGTTGAAGTTTTTCAATAGTATAATTTTATTATTTTCTCCTGTAATTCATTTAACTTTTCTTTAAGAATTTGTATGCTATGTAGCTAAGGAAGGAATAAAGGGAGGAAGGAAGGAAGGAAGGGAGGGAGGAAGGAAGGAAAAAAGATCATGAACAAAACATTTAAAAACACAGAAGACATGAAAGAACCAAAAATAATTTCAAACTAGTATCTCAAAGGACTTTTTGTCCTATATATTAAATTAATATAAAGTTTATTTTAAAATCATGAAGCAAATTTATGATTTCCTATCCTATCCTCCTTTTGTTTTATGATATCAGAATGTTCTTATTTCTTGATGATTGTTAAATTCAAAATAAAAAAAGAATTTTTAGAAAAGATTACTTGAGTCACATCTTTTGCATGGGACTGCATTTCAATACAAACTTGTTAGATTATCCTTCCCTAAAGTAACCTTCTATCTGCTTTGTATGTATTTGTTTATACTCATCTATATATGAATGCTGTCCACACAATTAGAATGTATGTTGCCTGAAGGCAGGGACAGTTTTGTTTTTGTTTTGTATTTATAGTTCCTTATATATAGCTGTTATTTAATGTTCAATTCATATTTATTGATTATTAAATGAAAAATAATATCCCTCTATTTATTTTCATAGGATCATAGATTAAAAACTAGAAAGCACCTTAGTGATCATGTTTTTCAATCTCTCAGTTGCCATAAGAAGAAATTGAGGCCCAGAAAAGTTAAATGATTAACTCAGTGTAGAGTGGCAGAGCTAGGATCAGATCCTCTGATTTTGGTTCTCTTGCTCTGGCATGGGAGCTACATTGTGGTAGGGAATATCAATGTTGCCTATGTGCATAAGAGTATAGATCCTTCAAAATATCTAAGTTGAATATGAGAAAAGAAACATTAAAATGAATTCTTCATTATGCCTTCCTGCACACTTGGCAAGCTCTCTACATTGCCCATCCTTAAGGCTGAATTTCTGATGAACTAATAATGACTATAAAATATGGCTTCTAACACATCATAATCTGACCTGAATGCCACCAGTTTGACTCAGCCACCCAAGGAAGGCTATGATGCAAACAATCCTCTCATTAGAAAAATAGTAATTTTTTTGTTTTGTTTTGTTATTTTTTTTGTAATAAAGTGGGAACAATGCAAATCATGAGTCATCTCTACTTTACAACCAAATAAAGCAAGTATAGAACCACCCACTGAGGTATACCAATAACAAATTCAGAAAAGACACAAAGCAAGGAATGAAGGGCAGGTTGAGAGTTGACTTAATAAAGACTACACTGAAGAGAGGACATTCAGTGTCTGAAGCCCCAGGGGCAGTTCTGAATTTTTAAAGCTATCTTCACCAACCTTTACGTTCCCAATAGAGGACAGACTCAGAGTAACTTGAATAATTAACTGTATTTTAATTTGCTTGAGTGTTGATCTTTTTTTAAGGACCCTGAGAAAATGAATTTGGAGTTTTGCCTTCATGAAGAAAAAGAAGTCTGAGTGGAAAAGCTTATGGGCTTTTTTTGTGTGTGACTGCTTAGGGGGTCCCAGTTTATTCTTTCTTACAAACTAGACACTGAATTATTCTCTGCTTACAGACAAAAATATCAGTGCTAGGTCGACTGAATACAACTATTGAAATTTATATTTTAAGGCTTAAAAAGGACAATGCCCCAAACTTTAGCAAATGTAGATGATTTGACCTCAGAAAAGTAGGCTAGGATGCTGGAGTGTGAGCCAGGAACTCTTTTTAAAAAAGATCCTATAGACTGAGTTTTTACTTATTTATTTGCTATTTTGTCATTCTCAATCTGAAGTCTGACTATAAAAATGTTCCTGCTGTTCTTGCCCTAGGTTCTACTGCTTTTACAAATTTTTCTCATTTGATTTTTTTTTAAACAAAGGATATATGAACTATTTCAATAAAGTACAGAGTAGATGTGGTCAGAAAATAGTGACATTTTTCTTGCTTCATTCTTTCCTTGAACAAATATTCCACAATTTCAGAACTAAAAACGTAGAAGTAGAAGGACACTTAGGGGCCATTTAATTCAACCCTGCCATTATTACAGAGCATCATCAGAGTTTATATATAGTCTTGAACTGGAAGGGTGTCTAGAAATCCTTTAATTCAGAGGACTACATTTAAGACCAGCTCAGGGTAATTGAGAAATATTTAACAAAATAAATAAAAATGTAATACCAGACCACATGGATAATGTTAATTTGTGGTTTTCTAAATCAATTTGCAAATTGCAAGGATCTGTGTCTTTTTGAGTTTGATACCACTACTCTAGTACAATCCCTTCTTTATAGGTGTGGAAGCTGAGACCCAAAGAGGGCAGAACAACTGACCCAATATAAATGTTAGTCAGCACTTGAAGGTAGAAAAAATAAGTGAATTATTCAAGGAAATAACTAGCTGAGATGGAATTTAACTTAGTACTTCTCATTCTAGGGAAGCTAGATGGTACAGTGGATATACCAAGCCTGGAGTCAAGAAGACTCCTTTTCCAAATCCAGATCTGACCTGAAAACAGTTTGTTAGCTGTTTGTCTCAGGTTCCTCATCTTCAAAATGAATTGGAGAAGAATATGACTGATTAACAACTCGTCCTAGAATTATTTTTATCATGCCACATTACACACACACACACACACACACACACACACACACACACACACACACTACATAATACTTCTTATTGAAGAATGTGTTTTCCTTTAAAGCCTTCACCTGGCAAGGCTAAACATATAAACCATATATGTTCTTTTGCAATAAAGAGTGAGGGGTTTGGTGCCAAGAACCCATATATTCAAATCCCAATTTTGCCATTTACTTAACTTTTAAGAATTTGATTTCTCAGGTAACAATAATTATAAAAAAATTAGAACTTATAACATGTCTATTACATGCCCAAGACTTTATTAAATATTTTAGAAATATTGTTTAATTTGATTCAAAAACCCTGGGAAGAAGGTACTATTTTTAGCCCCATTATTCAGTAGGAAAAGCTGAGGTATTAAGTCAATTACCCAAGGTTAGGCAGCAAGTATCTGAATCCAGATTTGATCTTGGTCTTCCCAACTACGGGTCTGGCACTCTATCTGCTGTGTTCACCTAGCTATCCTAACCATACAATTTATAAATAATAAGTCTCAAATTGGAACCCAGATTTCCTCATTCCAAGTCCAGTTATTTTTGTTTTTGTTTTTAATTACATACTCCTAGAATGGAGTATGAAGAGGAAAGAATTTTTATTTCCCCATGGAAGAAACTAATTTATGCGCTTACCCTTATCAGTGTATTGCAAGGCCTGGTAGATTGCAGATTTAGAAATGGAAGTAGTCATCTAGCTCCTTTTTTACAGATAAGGAGCCTGAGGTGCAGAGAAATTAAGTGACTTTCCATGGATCATGCAACCAAGTAAGAGCCAATCCTGGGATTTGAGCTGAACTCCTTCCAGATCCTGCTCTCACCATGTTGCTGTCCCTCCCTACAACCCTCTGAACCCCATACCTAAGATTAAAGAAATTGGTTTGGACCTCAAGCAGTCCACCAACTTTTATACTTCTGCGCATGAAAATGAATTCTACCATAGATTTAAGGGTTCATTTGGCTAGAGGCTGTTTCTCTGCCCTGTCTTTTGATTCAAGAATGCTCACCTCTTCCCAGAGGGTTAAGACAGCCTACTCTGTGGAGCAAATTTACCCTCAGTTGTCCTTCAAAAGTACTTGACTACAAAGCTCTGTTGGTACACCTTACTTTTCTGGTATTCCCTGTCCTTCCATTGTCCCACTCTAACTTGGATCTCCCAATGTGGATCTCTATTCATTGTAATCACTCTGACACTTTCATTTCTTTTCCTTTCTTGCCCTGGCTTCAACTGTTAATAGAAGATTTTGCACTGCTTGCTTCTATAACTAAAGTCTGCTCATAGTGGTGGCCCACATTCTGTAATGCTGACTCTCTCTTCCTTCCCACTCCATATACTAACACGACTGTTGTTGGGATAGGATATCCCCCACACCTGTCCCAATGATGCAAAGCAGCCTATTCCACCTGTTGGTTGCCAATCAGCATAATCTGTACTGGAGACATCACCAGCTTGGCGCAGCTGGCGGACCTCCTCCTCCTAGAAGTTTCTGTCTGAAATCAAGCACATTCACACTGTTACCAGACTAATCTTCTAGCTCAACTCTGACCATGGCCCTCCTCCAGTTCATGTCATGGAAAGTTCTTTATTACTTACTAAATAAAATCCAAAATGTCTTGTTCTAAATTTTAGTCCTAGTTTCTTCTTCACTGACTAGTCATTAAGTTTCTGTAAGCCTCTGTTTCTTCATCTGAACTACACAGAAAATAATGCCTATCAAGATTATTTTGTTTTAGGAAGATGTTTTATAAATTTTATTGTGCTATTATAATGAGATTTACTATTTTATTATATTTTTTCCTTTATGGAATTCAGATAGAAAGAGTCCTGTAACAAATTGGTATTCTGTTACTGTCTTTTTAAATTAAATGTTCTTTTGGAATATTGTACCAGTGGATAAAATGACTGCATTTGGAAAGAATATAAATATTAAGTTAAATTAATCAGCTGAAGGACAGGGTCCTCAGTACAATTCCAGTAGAATAAGAGGGATAATATTGATCTCATCCCATTCTCACATGGCTTTGATTGTTTCTGTTAGATCTCTAGCTTTTGAAAGCCTTTAATTCTATATATGCCTTGGAGATGAGTTTTTGGTAGAGCAACATCTATTTTAACATAGTATTCTTTAGGTTTTATAAACCAATATCATGTCTAGGGCTTGTGGGCAATGGTTCAGTCTCTATAATGCTCCATATCGCATACATCTGGGGATGGGTTACGAGCTACTGGCAAGGTACATGTTTGATACTTCTGATCTAATAGCCTTCTTCTAGCTACCATTTACACAGTTCATATTAGGTAAATGTTACATTTTGCAGTCTTTTGTGATATTACATAGATTTTATGATTCAGTTGTGTAAGCAATATTGCTAATTAGATAATAAGCCCTTATTTTTAATCTGTTCTATAATTTCTAGATTATGACAGATCTTGAATTATCATCATAAACTCTTCCATTACCAAAGACAAACTCATATGACTTCGATTTGTTTGACACTTTTATAGGCATTCTGTTAGCTGAATTCATGTGGATATCACTCATTTAAAAATAACAATTGTAATAATTCTTCTTAATTTCATTTTCATATTTTAATGTAGTTTGGATAGAAAGTCTATTCAATTTGGATAGCGTTTATTATTCTGCTATTATTTTTGTTGTGTTTTGTCATTTTTTTAGTCATATCTGACTAAAATGCTGGGGTTTTCTTGGGAACTTTTCCTTCTTCAGTTCATTTATAGATGAGGAATTTAGGCAAACAGGATTAAGTGATTTGTCCAGGGTCACACAGCTTGTGTCTGAGACCAGATTTAAACGCATGAAGAGGAGTCTTCCTGATTCTAAGTCTACCCTCTATGCACTGTTCCACCTAACTGCATCATTATTATTTTTATATATTTACTATTCTGTTTACTTAGAATAACTGTAAGATTTAATCTTATAATTTTTCCATCTAAATGTATGTTGAGATTTGTGCTCATCTTCTTAAGGTCACTGAAATCATCTTTAAGTCAACTTCAGCAGCAAAGAGGATGATAAGGATGATTAATTTTATATATGTGTATGTGTTTCTGTGAGTGTGTGTGTGTATGTGTTTACTTCATCCTGTTCCCACATGATTCTGAAGAAATAATAGCAATAACAAATATCTTAAGAGATATAGGGGACTTCCAATGTAAGTTGGCCCCTTTTCTGCAAGCTATAGTTTTAGAGAATTGCCTAGAGGATTGGGGTCAATTTAAATGGAAGCCACTGTTCTGTACATAAATATCCCTTTGTGTTGTATATTAATTTAGTTTTAAAATGTAATATTCTCTATGTTGCATTTTTGTTGATTTTGTTAAATATTTCACAATTTCATTTTAATCTGATTCAGGATGTCCTTGGGAGTGGGTTATGAGCTACTGGGAAGCTGCATGTTTGACACCTCTGACCTAGAGCATAGAAAGGTTTGGTGACTTGTCCAAGGACACTGGAAGTATGTATCAGAGGCAAGACATGAACTCGAATCCTCCTGAGTCTATTCAATATTTCCCATTGCCTCTTTATGGTAATGAAGATAATTCCTTTATGATGCTTTTAGTGTGCAACTCTAATGGAGATAAATTTCTCTGTGACCTAAAAGACAGTCAATGAGTTGTAGCTAGAAAAATTAATCATCCAAAAGCCAACTTGTTAATGAACCCCTCTAAATTTAGGTAAGCTTGTCTTTATGCAAGAGTAATACAGTTCAATGCTGGGTCTATATTTATTTTATTCAGAATTTACCAAATTACTACCAAAAATGAGTAATTACATAAACATCCTAGAACAGGAAAGGTGTTGCATATGAAATTGCATGTCTCCATTAAGTGGAATTTGCTTTACTTCTTAAGTGTCTAAGCTCAACATGTAAGTCTCAAAGCTATCTTGTTTGTGAGTCCTATCTTTTCTCTTCTCTTCTATTCTCTCTCTCTCTCTCTCTCTCTCTCTCTCTCTCTCTCTCTCATTTCTCTGAACTCATTACTTTTGTCATTTCTTATAGTTCAATAGTATCCCATTCCATTCATATACCCCAATTTCATTCTACACTAAATAGAAATACCCTCAGTTTCTAGGTCTTTTGTTATTAGGGGAAAATTGCTATATTTTGTATGTATGTCTGTGTGTGTGTGTATGTACATATTTCCTTTTTATTTGATCCTTTTGGTGTGTAAGCCTTACACTGATATTGATAGGCAAAACATATGCAAATTTTAAGTGACTTTTTGAGTATAGTTACAAATTACTTTCCAGAGGGATAGCATCAATTAACAGTTCCACCAATCTTACATTAATTAATGCCCTGTTTTCCCATTTCCCATTTTCCCTTTTTCCATATGTGTGTGTATGTATGTGTGTGTGTGTGTGTGTGTGTGTGTGTGTGTGTATATATATTAACCAATCTGATGAGTATGAGGTAGAAATTCAGCATCATTTTAATTAGTATTTCTTTAATTATTAGTGGTTGACTAATTTTTCTTATGACCTTTACTTGCTTAGATTTCTTACTTTGAAAACTGGCCAGGCCTGTACTTATAGGAATAGTAAACTTGGAGCTGGAAGCAAGCTGAGATCATTTTATAGAAGAGAAAATGGAAACCAAGAAATCTGAAATGACTTGTACAAGGATATACTGGGAGGAATACAATAGGGGCAGAATCATAGGAGCAGAGGTTTAGAGTTGGAAAAGACTTCAGTAGCCATTCAATTTAAATCTTCATTTTCCACATGAGAAAACTGAGGTTCAGATAAATGACCTGACCAAGGTCACCTAGGTAGAAAGTGACAGAAGCAGGTTCCTGTAACTCTGAATTTAGCCCCACATTAAACTATTTGAATCCTTACCAATTTGAGAGAATTTTCCTAAGACATAGTTTTTGAAACCCCTGAGTTATTGCCAGTCTTCAATGAGTATGTTTAATGAAAGGAGGAAATGACTCCCTTGTCCCTAGAAAAAATTTCTATGATGATTCTTTGGTGGGGGGGTTTGGTGGCAAATCAGGAAAATATCATCTGTTTGTTTGTTTGTTTTTTCCCAGCCTACTTCTTCACTCTGGAAATGCCTCCAAAGGGCAAAGCCTCTGAAAATATGCCTTTAATATTTCTGGAATTTTTGATTTTGCAATTGGTTGTTTTCCTTTTCTAAAGAGGCAGCCCCAGCTAGTGCTGGCAGCAATTGCCTCACAATACCACAGATTAGCACCAAGAAGGGAAGGGAGCAGCATCTTTGTGTCCCCGAGGTAGAGGCAGTCAGTCGTGTTTTGTAACAAAGGATACAAAGGCACACAATTGGCATTTACTCTAGCTATAAAGCAGAGCACTAATCCTGTCCCCTTTGACCCTGCACTATATTCCAATAGGTCAGACCATCCTTGCTTGGCTTCCTTAATGCACATTATCCTCTTTGGTCAATAAAATTTCCCTTCATCTTTACCACTGACAATAGATGTGAAGGTCAGCTTGGCCCCTCCAGCCTCAACAGAGTTTCTCAGCTGTCAATGGGAATTTAAATTAAAGCTATAGGTAATCATTTCGCTGCTTTTAGGCAAAAATGAATGATTCTGTTGCTTTAGCCACCATCCCCTTCTCGGAAGTGAGAAGCGAAAGGATCTCATCTCCCAGAGGGAGGCATTGTCAACGCCTGGGGGGAAGCTAAAGTACACATTGGCCTTAAGTTGTAAATTTCTCAAGGCAGGAAATTTATCCATTACATTTTCCTGGTATAAAGTAGCTTCTTTTCCCTTGAGAAATAACCACAAAATGGTCTAAGTTGGGGGTGGATAGATAGAGGAGGGGGAGTGAGGGGAGGTTGTAGAGAGGAAAAGAACACTGGAAAAATTGTGAAGCATCCAAATTCCATTCATCTGATAAAGCATCCCATCTCACTGCCCTTGTTACTCCCCAGAACTGGCCCATGGATAAAAGGAGAGATGAATTATTTCACATCATGGTGAGAAAGCTCCCGGGGGAGCCATTCGTAGGATTATTTTCCCTTTTTTTTGTCTTAAAACAGTGGAAAGAGGATTTGGATATAAAATCATAGCACTTGAGTTTGAATTTTGTCTTTGCTATTTGATTGTGCAGTTTATGGAGAACTAGGTTTAAGTCCTTTTTCTGAATTGGGTGAATGACTAACAGACTGGGCCTCAGTTTCCTTCTTTACAAAATGGGGGAGTTGACAAATGGGGGCACCCAAATGACCCGGTGCTTGGAATCAGGAAGACAAATCCAGTCTCAGACAATAACTATCTATCTGACCTTGGGCAAGTCACTTAGTCTTGTTTTGCCTCGGTTTCCTTTTCTGTAAATGAGCTATAGAAGCAAATCAGTCTAGTATCTTTTATCTATTATCTAGTATCTTTGCCAAGATTAAGGTTACAAAGGGTCAGACACAACGGAAAAATAATAACACAGACTAGTGGCATCTGAGATCCTATCTAGATTTAAAACTTAGAAGGGACTTAAGATAAGTTGCCGAGATTCTCTGGACCTCACATTTTGTTTTGTTTTGCTAATAATTGGACGAATATGTAAATATATAAGCATATATACACTAAATATGTATATAGTGTGTATATGTATACACAGTGTGCATACATGTAAATACAGTATACAAATGTGTATATATGTACATATAGTGTGTTTATGTGTGATATATGTGTATTTTTTTCCTTTAACTTTTAAGGTAAAAGAAATGGAAATCTCATTTCTCATCTCCAGGGTAAGGGTGGATTAGGCTCGATTTTTAGGTCAGGTGCCTATTCTAAGTCTGCTTGCAAAAGAGCAAATCTCTAAAACAAGAGCAGCAAGCTTGTCCAGTAGTTAGTGTTGGACCTAGATTCAGGCCGACCTGAGTTGGAATCCAACTTCAGACTCTTTCTAGTTGTGTGACTCTTGGGTAAATCACTTAATTTCTATTTGTCTCAGTTTTCTCAGCTATAAAATGGAGGCAATAACAGCAACTACCTCAAAAGGGCAGCTAGGTGATATAGTGGAGAGAGCACTGGCCTTGAAGTCTGGAGGATGGAAGTTTGAATCCAGTCTCAGACAACTTGACACTTACTAGCTGTGTGATCTTGGATAAGTCACCTAACCCTGATTGTCTTGTATCTAGGGCCATTTCCAATCGACCTGATTCATATCTGGCCACTGGACTCAGATGACTCTGGTGAAAAAAATGAGAATGGTGACTTAGCACAGCAACTCCTCACTCAAATCCAATTCATGTACTTGTCCTGGCATCACCTCCCTGTGGTATCCTGTCCTTCAAGAACAAAGGACAAATATCATCACCTCAAAGGGTTGTTGTGAAGCTCAAAGCATATAATATTTGTAAAAATGCTTACCCGATACATAGTAGGCTCTTAATAAACTCTTGTTTCCTTTCCATCTCAGTCTTATCACTGTTTTGTTGTGTTCGTAAGTACAAATTGACTTTCAATCAGGATGAAAATGATTGTGCCAATATAAAGACTATCTAAGAAAATGAAATCAAATTAAAAAAAGTCATTTTTAAACATTAGATTGGTGACCTTGGAACTAGTGCCAGATAGTAACAGATAAAACTGGAGTTTGGGAGCCCTGAGTTCAAATCTCAATTCTATTAAAAGCTAGATTTGTGACCCTGGGAAAGTTAAAAAATCACCTCTTTGGTCTTTAGTTTCTTCTTCTGTAAAATGATGGTATTGGTCTAAAATGTTTATAGGTTCATAGTTTTAGAGCTGGAAAGGACCTTGGGGGGGCCACCAAGTCCAATGCCTTAATTTTACATATAAGCCACCTGAGGCAGAGAGAAATCAAATGTCTTATTCAGGGTCATTTAGCTAGTTAAGTGTCTGAGGTGGGATGAAGATACAAGTGCCATTTCTAGTTCAATGTCCCTCTAAGGACTCTTCCAATTCAAACATTCTATGTCATTATCCAACACTGGGTCAGTCTTTGATTAAGAATTATTTTAGTTTGAATTTATTTTATGTATAATAAAATCCATCTAGAGAGACAAGAGATAAAATACTGACTCCCCATTGTCTACTTTAATATTTTCATTCACATTTCCCTCTTCTCTCACTCCTTTAACCATTTTAATCACTTCCCCTTCCACTCCTTGCATTATTAGTAACTATTCTAAATTCACTTATGTTGCTTGTCTCTTGTGGGCTTACCTTGGATGAAATACAGGTCACAAGAAATTATTTGGATTACAAAATCACTTTGGAACTCCCAATGGTGTGGGTAGTCTTAGCAATTGAATGGACATTCACAAGGCATTTCATGAGTAATATTTGATTCTTAAAACAATCTGTTTAAGTACTGCAGATATTGCTATCACCGTTATACATATGAAGAAACCAAAACTGAGAGAAAAGAAATGATGATTCTTTCAGGTTCAAGCCAATAAGTGTCTAAGAGGGAATTCAAATCCATGTCCAGGACTCTGCCCATTATGTCAAGGTACACAGGATGGATAATGCTTGCAAAAGCATTGCATCCATAATACATTCCAAGGGGCAAGTAATCCTGCATTATTTTGCCTATTTATTTCTATTTCTTTACCATAGAGTGTCCACTTAATATGCCAGGAGGCATGATGCTCCTGTCTGCATGAGGGTACCATTGGATCATGCTAGCTAGCTATCACTTGCTATCACCACATGACCAAGCTTTCTTTTACAATCATTAACTTTCCTGAGGGCAACTTTTAATTTGATTCTTCTTCAGAGTTCCTTATTTATTATCACATTGCAGCCTTCTGTTTTATTTCATGTTTAATATTTTGAAGACTTGTAGAGTCATATAACAATTAGTAGATTATTAGCAAGACCTCCAAATTTCTTCCATCTTTTATTTTGAATACACTACTTGACAAGAGCTGGGAAAGATGGAGCTATATGTATGAAATGAATTGGATTCAGGGGTACATTGATAAATTTTACCAATTGGATTTTAAGTAAAGCATATATGCAGGACACTTTTAAGTTTAATCTGCATTGATTCCTCAATTCCACTTTAAGTCAAAGAAACAATAAATCAAACCCTGATTTATAACATTTGCCAATTTACAAGATTTAAGTGTTCATACTGTAAATTTAACAACCTTTTCTTAAGAACCAATTCATGTTGACTCCAGCACACCCCTGACTAAATTATTGTTTAGGTTACATAAGGATAAAAACATTTTGGCAGAGGATAGGAGATAGAGACTAAACTTATCTTTTCATTGATATGGGGAACACCCCTACCAAAGCAAGTCCGTATTTTCCTACTTATTTATCATCTTAGAGAGATGTCTAGAGCACTGAGTTATTTAGTGACTTGCTCAGGGCCTCAGAGCCAGGTAGACATCAAAAGTGGGACTTGAGATCTGAGGTCAGCTATCCACTAGCTCAAAGTCCCTCTCATAGGACCAAGGGGTCACAAATTTTCTCTTTCACTTTTAAATGTCCACAGTAGTTTTCTTTTCTCAGAATTCTATGTGAAGATGTGCTTCAAAACCCAGCTAAGACTCTAGGCTGATTGTATGCACAGACAAAAAGTACAAGAATGTGGTTACTTAAGTAGAAGTCACAATGACCTTTCCCACTTTGTAAGATTATTTCTGTGTTTTTTTCTTACTTATTACTCTTCTACATGAAAGATATAGATTTCTCTGCAGGGAAGATAAAATTTTTTCAAAACCAAGACTCTGAGGGAACAAGACATGATAATCTGGGGGGGGGGGGGTTAATTGTCCCAGGCATTCCCATTCCACACATAAGGAAACAGCCTCAGAGAGTTTACATGACTTAAGAATTAAATTAAAGAGTCTTTGTTATCTGACTCCCATTTATTTTCCAGTCTTGTTTATTTTATTTCCTTTCATGTATGCTCCATTCTGGAAAAATTTGTCGGCTAGTACCCCCGCCCCCAATGATGGACTTTCCATCTGCCACCTCTATACCCTTGGTGATCCTTTAAGTCTATAATGCATTACTTCTTCAACTCCATCTCTCATTCTCTAATTTTCTTCAAGACACTGTGCTCACGTGCCTCCTTTCAACATGACAGTTTTCCTGACTCTTCCCTCTTCATACTCTACCTCAAAAAAAATTCTGCATTCCTTATTTTTGTCTTTGTAATGTCAGTACTTAGTATGTTGTTGTGTTTGATTGTTCATGACTGTGGGGTTTTCTTGGCAAGGAGACTGGAGTGGTTTGCCATTTCCTTCTTCAACTCATTTCACAGAAAAGGAAACTGAGGCAAACAGGGTTTAGGGAGGTGCCAGGGTTACACAGCTAGTAAGTATCTGAGCCCAGATTTGAACTCTGGAAGATGAGTCTTCATGACTCCAGGATTGGTACTCTATCCATTTAGTAGAGTGCTTTGCATCTTGAAGTCTCTTATAAATATAACATGTTAATAGAATTGGATTTAGTAGATTTGCCTTGCCCTCAGTCATGGCTAGTTGGCAGAGTCAAATCCAGGCCTCTCCTAATTTGAAGTCTAATGTTTCCCTCATTATACCATACTCTCCCTCTCAATCTCTTAACCTCACCAGCTTAGAAAATAGTGTTTGGCACCTTTGCTCCCACCCCTGGCTCCATGCCTTCTTTCCAAAATTTTAATCATCACTAGTCTTTAGTAATAGTAATGAATTCTTCATTCGGTGATTTAGTAACCTTGCATGCAAAAGAAGTCAAAAATGCAATTTTGCTTATAAAAACATACAAACCAATCCAAGCACTTCCTCCAGTTCTTCTTTCAAATAGTTGTCTTTCTGGTTCCAAAGCAGAAATCACTCTCTCATGTATTATCTAGTGAGATTTTTATTTATTCCAACTCAGCCAATTCACAGATCAAGCAGGATGATTTTCCTAAGTGACATAGATTGAACCACAGAAAGTGGTATTTTAAGGCTTTTTTAAGCCTTATAAATGCCATAGAAATGCTCTGCCCTCTCTTTTCCTCTTTGGCTTCCACTTATATAAGCCTTTCCCTTACACTATTGGAAACCCTCTTAAACAGTTTCTGTGGCTCCAATATATCCTTGATCTAATCTGTCTTATACTCTGCTGCCAGACCAATTGTCCTTAAGCACAGGGCAGAGAAGGACTTCTCAAGAAGTATTGCCATAGATGCCCCTTCTGTAGTTTGTTTCTCCTAGTAAGAGATAGGTCTGGAGCCTTAGAGGGGGATAACCCAAACAGAAGAGAAGGGGATGATTGACCTAACATACAGTAGCAATTCAAACTGCATTAGACATCTAACAAAGGCCTGAACCAGATCTTGATTCTCTTGAGCCATTTACAAACATACCCAGATCAGTAGGGTCTTACTCCTACTGTATGGAGGAAAGGACATGTTGACCTTGAACAAACAATAACTCTGGGCTCTGGACAGGAGCAAGACACACACTACTTATGAGAGATATATTGACCAGTCACCAGAACATGAGTTGGTCAAGTTCTGCAAGGCACTAATAAGATTGTCTCCTATCAATTGGTGAGACAATCAGCAAGAATTTATCAAATATCTACCATGCTTCAGTATTATAGATGCAAAGAGAAAAGTAAATATTTGAAAAAGACTATGAAAACTAGAAGTCACATTTTCATTGCTATTCTGTATGGAGTCACCTGTTTTTCTGTTCATGGTTGGAGGAAAACTGAGGGAGGTACAAAGAGTGCATTAAGGATGTCTTTCTTTATGAAACCATTGTAATCTCTATCCTGTAGAGAGTTGAAGATAATTCTTAAGAAGAGATTTTTTCATCCTCAATGAACTCAATGGTGTAGAACTGTGTTCTCAGAAGTGAAAAGGACTAATCTATAGTCACAATGAGGGACTGGGATATCTGATTGTTATTCACAGATAAAATATTGCAAATAATTATTTGTCTCTAAGTGTTATTTTTAATTTCATTTTAAATAAATTGTATATTTAGTTACTTTAATATTTTTCATTCTGGAAGAATAACGGATTATATATATATATATATATATATATATATATATATTACACACACACACACACATATATACATTGATCCACAGAAAAAGACACAGACAAGGCAAGAGAGAGAGAGAGAGAGAGAGAGAGAGAGAGAGAGAGAGAGAGAGAGAGAGAGAGAGAGAGAGAGAGAGAGGAGAGAGAATGAGGAAGAGAAGGAGGAGTAAATATTATTGGGAAAGGAGGTTTCTCAACCTTATTAATTAAACATTTGATGAACTGGGCTAGATCTCTTAGCTTAGTCGATTAATTGATGGATGTATTGAAATTTTATTAATTAATGAGGAAATATGTAAGCACGACTTTAGATTCACCCTTTAGGGATGGGAGAAGATCAAGAATGACCTCATGTTGAAGATAGAACTTGACCAGAATCCTGAAAGAAATCAGGTTCTAAGAGGTAGAGGGCAGGAGAGGCATGGGGTTTAGCCCTTCAAAGTTATGAAGATTAGAAATAGAACATTTATGTGTGTGGAGGAAACAAGTAGACCATAGAGCTAGTCTGTAGAATGTGTGAAGAAGAGTAACATAGAGCTATATTTTTAAAAAGGGGAAAAAAAAAACCTTTGAATTGGCTAGTAGCAAAAATAGCCAGCAAGAGGCAAAGCAAATTGAAGTGGGGGGGATTATAGGAAATTTTGACCTGTGTTGTCTTTCCTGCACCTAAATTCTGCAAATCCCACAGAAGCTAGTGACTGGGTTCTGTACAGGTGTGTAACCTGTGGTTGTCACACAACTATTCTGGTTGAATAGTAATGGAGACCAGTGATTAAGCTTGACTTCTGAAACTTCTACAGTATTGTCTTCCTCCAATATTAAGTATAGTTGGATTCTTTTAATGCATATTAAATTTAATATGTTAATATTAACATTTCTATGCTTGCTTATGTTCCACTCTGATCTTGTTTGTATATTTTTAAAATGTTTTTCTTTCTTCTCTTCTTCTTTGTATTGTCTTACTTCCTTCTCAGCTTCTCGCTTCATTCAAATAGTTACCTTCTTTATAGCAATTAATCAGTAGACATTTAAGTACCTACAATGTATTTACACTGTACTTCTCAAAAGTTTGGTCAAAGTATATTTACATTTTCATGTTATTTCTGCATTTTTCTTCCTTATTCTATACTGATAGTACCACATCTATTCACCTAAAGATGGGAGACATGGAAACATCTTTACTGTCCTTCTTGGAGAATAATGAACCTTCTTCAAAGCTATTTTGGTTACTGAAACTACTGCAGCTATCAGATGGGGTGAAGATTTATTTTTATTGTTTTATTGGGTTTTTGTTTTTGTTTCTTTCTTTCTTTCTTTTTGGCAATCAGATCCAAGGAGATGCATGTTTGTATACTGTCCTGGGGGAAGGAAGGAACAGAATCTCATTATTTTCTAGTTTTGCTAAGACAAAAACTCTATTAACACTGACTCACACAAAAAAAGAGGAATCTAAGTTATCTTTAAAATATTACAAAGGTTAGCTCAGAGCGCTAATGGATGTGAGAAGGATATGGATTAGAGACATAACTGAGGCCTGACTCAAGGTATGGGAAAGGTAGGGAAATAAAAAAATTCTTAAAATGCTTATAGAATAATGATTTCCAGCTGCCATTGTAGAGTCTAATATAACTGTGATTTTATGTACAACCTCATTTTCTGACTTAATTTGTATATGAAATTTTCATATGTGTTGATGGTTTGTCTTCTTGCTCATAATTTTTAAAAATTGCTTTTTAAAATGCTGAGCAGAAATCCATGTTTTTCAGTTTCTGGTCCACCCATTCCTCATACAGACATATACAAATAACATATAATCATCTTATCCCAGTCTGTCTGGTGTAGAGACTCACTGCAAGCCTCCTGTGGATTGAGTTAATTCCAGTCCTTAATACATTCCTGAAAATTATTTGGCTAAAGGAAAAGATACCAAAACTTTCTCTTTTTTTAAAGTCCAAGGCAGAGAGAGAGAGAGAGAGAGAGAGAGAGAGAGAGAGAGAGAGAGAGAGACTACAGATACAGAGACAGAGAGAGACTACAGAAACAGAGACAGAGAGAGAGAGATAGAGACAGAAAGACAGAGACAGTGACACAGAGATGTAGAGACAGAGAGAGACAGACATGAAAGAAAGTGTAGTCAATCTGTGGCTGAATTTTTGCCTGGAGGTTAGTGTTAAAAAAAAAAAAACAACAGCTGTGGCTGGAGGCAGAAGGAGGAATTAAAGTTAACCAGCAGATCTTGGGATTCTCCTTTGGTTCTTATAATAGAGGTCTGTTTAGTTTTGCAAACAGAATAGAGGAACTTAATCTAGTGGTGCATGAGTACATTTGCTACTGATGGGGTCAGGGATCAGTTACATAAGCTGAAAACAAAGATTTCAAAGTGTTATGCTTTGTGTAGATTCCCCATTTGGTCAATCAGTGCTGGCTGACTGTTGAGGGTTTCCTGAGATTCCTCCCCCATATAGTTCAAGGCTCTAGTCCTAATTGCCCACATCCACTCAGATGATTAAACTGAGAGACAAATGTAGAGCTCTGGGGCATAGAGATGTGAGTATTTATTGCGAGAAATGGTTCACTGTAGGGTGAATGGGCATAGGATTTGCAGTCTAACATTCTAGGTTTGAGCTCTGACTCTGTCACATTCCGGCTTTGAGACCTTGCACTTCAACCTCATCTCTCTGGCTCAAAATAAGGGTGGGAGAAAAATAGGCACCTTCCTCTTTCAGAGTCTCATATTTCTGTGTCAGGACTCCCATGGGCTCAGAGGAAATGACAAACTCAAGAGTAACAAGAGTGGTATTTTGCTGGTACAGTCTATAATTTTATATCAAAGCTGACCTCAGAAACTGACTAGTTGTTTGTGACATTGGGCAAGTCACTTAACCTCAGTTCCTGAATTGTAAAATTGACAGTAATAACACTTACCTACCAGGGTTGTTGTGAAAATCTAAGAGTTAGTATTTGTAAACTGCCAAGTAAGTTGGCATAAGTTCTTGTTTCCTTAACCCCCACCCCAACCCCACACACATTAATTATGGTGAGATACAAATCAAGTCTTTGCAAAAAAAAAATGTGAAATCTAGGTCCCAAAGATTTTGACATTCAGGCAATTAATCAACAAATATTTAATAAGAGCCTTCTGTGTACTAGGTCAGTTGTTGAACTTTGGGAACAAAGATACAAAGAATTAAATAATTCCTGTTCACAATGAGTTTACATTCTAATTCTTTTTTTGTCTCCCATCCTTTCCTCTCCCTCCATGTATGATCTAATCCACTGAAATGCTACATAAATGGTTGTTCTGCATTCCTTATCCTACAAACCAGAGTTCATTAATACATAATCACTTCACTCATAGGGTCTTCTTGAACAAAGTCCTTTTAAAGCTGCATAGAGTTATATCAATGTGAACTATTACTTTTCTCCAAATGATCTATGCAATATGAGAAGAATGAAGCCTTTTTGATGTATAACTTAGAGTGGTCTTGGCTTCATGGAGTCCATTTCACTCAGTCAGACTCCAAAGAGGGAGTGGCTATAGATTGTCAGAGGTGGTGTTTGAGTTAGAGGCTATGTCAAAATGGCAATTCCCTAGCTCCCATTGGGATGGACAGTTCCATTCTCCTGCTTTAGCTCTTCAGGGCTATTAGGGCATTATTGCTGCAGAAATGCACTAAATGGTACCTTAAGTGGCCTTAAATAGTTAATAGACTACTCTAAGCACCTAACTTAATACCAGGGAGTGATTCAGACACAGAGGAGAATCAGGATTATTGCTTTTTGCCTCCAGGACATAAGCTCCAGATAAATAATGATAGGTCATTTTATAGTCCCATAATAATATTACCATGAATTGGAATGCACTGAGCATCCCCCATATGTGAACTCCTAGTCAAAATGGAAACTATATCCAATCAGTTGAAACAACAAGACCATGGCAAAATAGAAGTCTATCAGTCTCATTTACCATGTCCAGTCTCCTCAATATACATGGATAATCTTCAAAATATCATCAGTTCAATGCCATCGTCCACAAGAGGTTTTCATTTTCTAAATCTCACCAGCTGCCAGTGACTCTTGTTTCCAATGACCTTGTATCTAATTTGCATTTGCTTACATAAACATATAGCAACCCTGCTAGAATGTAAGCTCCCTGAAGACAGTGGTTATTCCAGTTTTGTCTCTCAAATGAGGGAATATTTGTAAAGTGTTAACTCAGTGTCTGGCACTTTATAAATGTAGTACGCACTTTGTAAATATTAGTTATTCTTTTTCAATATAAAGGATGGCATGCTAGGCAGAAGAGTAGCAAAGGATATATTCAGGAAAGATAGTGACATATAAACAAAAGTTAATAGCAACAACTTTTAAATCAAAATGAAAATCCCAAAGTGATGCTTGTTGATTGATCAAATGGTTGATGATGAAATGTCCATGATCTGGTTGCTCTACTATTTGAAGGTAATGTCTGAGCTAAACAATTCACCCTTAAGATTTTATTTATTGTTAGTTTTACAATTTCCCCCCCAAACTTCCTTCCCCCCCCCCACAGAAGGTAGTCTGTTGATCTTTACAACAATGGTATACATTGTTGTAAATTGAATGTGATAAGAGAGAAATCATATCCTTAAGGAAGAAAAATAAAGTATAAGAGATAGCAGAATTACATAATAAGATAATGTATTTTTTCTAAATTAAAAGTAATAGTCTTTGTTCAAATTCCACAATTCTTTCTGTGGATACAGATGATATTCTCCATCACAGATACCCCAAAATTATCCCTGATGGTTGCACCAATGGAAAAAACAAGTCGATCATGGTTGGTCATCCTCCCCATGTTGCTCTTGGCATGAACAATATTTTTCTGGTTCTGCTCATCTCACTCAGCATCAGTTCATGCAAATCCTTCCAGGCTTCCCTGAATTCCTATCCCTCCTGGTTTCTAAGAGAACAACAGAATTCACTCTTTTTTTGAAAAAAAAATATTTATTTTATTTTTTTTTTCCCCAGTTACATGCAAAAACACATTTCAACATTCGTTTCCAAAATCTTAAGTTCCAAATTTTCTTCCTTCCTCCCACCCTATTCCCTGCCATTGAGAAAGCAAGTTACTTGATATAGGTTAAAATATGTATAGTCATGGAACACATTACCACAATAGTCATGTTGTAAAAATAAACAGAAACATGAAAAAAACGTAAGCTTCTATCTGTATTCAGACATTATCAGCTCTCTCTTTAGGATGGATAGCATTTATCATAAATCCTTCAGACTTCTCTTGGGTCACAGCATTGCTGAGAAAAGGTAAATCATTAAGTGCAGATCATCCTGCAATATTGCTGTTACTTTGTATACAGCACTTTTCCCATTGCATATGCTTCTATAAGTGTTTTTTTTACTGAGAGCATCCTGTTCATAATTATCCATAAAAGAATAGCATTTCATCTCAAACATATACTACAATTTGTTCAGTCATTCCCTAAACAATGGGCATTCCCTCAATTTCCAGCTCCCTGCCATCAGAAAAGAATTGCTATAAATATCCCTATACTTATAGGCTCTTTTCTTCCTGTATTTCTTCTTTTCTTCAATATAAACCCAGAAGCGGTATCACTAGGCAAAAGGGTAAGCATAGTCCCATAGCCCTTTGGGTATAGTTCCAAATTAAAGAAATTCATTTTTGTCTGACAATGCTGGCTCCACTCATTTTAATATACAACATTTGAAATGTTGACATTTTTCTCCTCTAAAATGTGCACCAGGGAACAAAAAAGTGTATTCCAACAGCATTGTCCTGGGAATGCATATGCCCATGAATCAAAGTTTTTAGTGGTGACTAAGCTATACCCATTGATCATCATCATCTACTTCTGAAAACTTTGGGGCTGAGTCATAGAAGATATACCATTTGTAGATATGTTTCAATTATAGTAATTTATTTGAACTGTCTTTCTCTGAAAGACGGAGAGTTTGATGAAGTGTGAGATTCTGAAGTGACCAGAAGCCTCAAGTTGCTGCAAATTGTCTTCATTTTTATGGGTCTTATTTCATGTCTCAGTCAATTATATTGACACAATTGTTTGTCCCAGTTTCAGTCTGTAATTGGCTAATTTTTTATCTGTGACTATGAGTCACTTATTTCTCTTTGATGTTAATTGTATGGAAAGTGGGTGAAAGGAAAGTTCTGTACTTTGGTGCCAGCTAATAAGAATCATGATTGTGAGTCAGAATAGAGAAAAATGAGGGGATCTGATTAGCCAGATGAGCCTTTGGAAGATAAGTGATGGTCATTGATTGTGTTAGAAGATTCGATTTTGCAACTATCCCTGATGTTCATCCTACAGAATGGCACTGACATTATTTAGAGTCATGCTGAGCAACAATCAATCAGTGTTTTTAAAAAATGGGAATCTGTTCAAATTATGTGCTAGAAAATTGACCTAAATTGCTTCTTTCTTTGACCAAGGGACATCTCTTATTTTGTTCAAATTATGGGTCTTTTTTATACCTTTCTGGTTTGGGAGCTATATAGGTTAGAGATGTCATATAGACAAAATGGACACTGGAATCTTGTGCAACATATCCAGATATGTTGGTGTGAGGTGGACCCAGGCTTTAATCATTTAGCCTAGAAAAGTACCACTCGGAAATAATTTTAATAATACTCTTTGAAAGACAGAAACTAAATTTTAAACAATTCACTTAAAATGTTCTAACCCACAGACACATAGCATTTTGATTTTTAATATTTGTCAGCATATGTCAGCATTCTTAAATTGCTGAGGCTTATCTATCTATTTAATTATTTTATATTCTACCAAGAATCAAAAGGAGTATACTACAAGTGTATTTTCACCACTCACAAAATTCTAAGTTTTGTGGGCTTCTCACAACTGCCATATTAATCAACTTGTACTTTAATGTATGGCTCTAATTATGTCATTGTTCTGTTCAACTATTTTCTCTCTTCTCCTTGTCATCTACCCTTAGCCTCCAATTATCTCCTGAACAAAATCCAAATTTCTGTTCTTTTATTCAATGTTTCAACAAGTTGGTTATGCTCTCTTTTTCAAGCTTTATTCTTTATAAAAATACTTTATTTATTTTTCCAAATAAATTCAAAAAGAGTTTTCAGCAAACTTTTTTTCCTAGGGTTTTGAGTTTCACATTTTTCTCTCTCTTATCCTTCCCTCACCCCTCCTGACAAAAGCAATCTAACGTAGGTTGTATATGTGTATAACTACGTTAAATATATAGTCATATTAATCAGGTTTTGAAAGAAGAATCAAATCAAAAGGGAAAATAAATTAAAGGGACAAAAGCATAAGTACATAAGGCAACTTTTTAAAACTGATGATTTCTGAATTTAAATTCCATAGTTCCTTCTTTGGATATGGATGGTATTTTCCATCACAAGTCCTTTAGAACTGTCTTTGATCATTGCATTACTGAAAAGAGTAGGTCTTCTATCATACTGATCGTCAAACAATGCTGCCATTAGTATGAACGTAGCCCTTAGTATGGATGTATGCCCTTAGTATGTAGCATCAGTTCATACAAGTTTCTCCAAGCCTTTCTGAAATCCCATCACTCACAATTTCTTATAGAACATTAATGTTCCATCACATTCATATACCACAATTTGTCCAGTCATTCCCCAATTGATAGGCATCCCCTCAGTTTCCAATTCCTTGCCATTACAAAAGAGCTGCTATAAATATTTTTGCACATGTGGGCTTTTTAACCATTTTGGTGATCTCTTTGGAATTTAGACCTAGTATAGTGTTGTTAGATCAAAGGGTATGCAAAGTTTTATTACTGTTTGGGTATAATTATAAATTGCTCTTCAGAAAGGCTTAATCAGTTCATAACTCCACCAACAACAATGCATTAGTGTCCCAGTTTTCCCACATCCCCACCAGCATTGATCATTTCCCTTTTTAATAAGATCGATCAATGTGATAGATGTGAGGCAGTACCTCAGAGTATTTTATTTTGCAGTTCTATATACCAATATTTATTTAGAACATTTTTATTTGACTGTACATAGCTTTAATTTCTTCATATGAAAATTCCTTTTCATATTCTTTGAAAGCTTTATTCTCATACTACCTTGTCATATTTTCTATGTTGTAGCAATACTGAATTATTTGTCATATCTCACACCTATCCCTTCTTTCCCCACCTCCACTTGCTCAATTACACTGTGTTTTATTGCTAAAGTAGCTTCTACCATCCCCATTTCTGTCTAAAGAGTTTAGATAATGGAAATACTTCCATGAAATAATGAAAAATGAGATGAGCTGTAACAAGTAAGTTTGGTAACAGGAATTTTGTTCTAAGAACAATTTTGACCAATTCATCTTGAGTATCATAAATACTCAAACCAACTTATAAAGGGCCTATGCAGGAAGATGCTATGCACCTTCAGAAAAAAGAATTGATAAATAAAAGTATGTATAGTATAATTTCCCATAAACTCATAGATATAATTATTTTTAATTGTAGCCTTCTCTGGAGCAGGTTGGAGAGGGAGGAAAAAATAAAAACTGTACGACAGAGAACAAAAGAAAATAGGAAAACACAGAAAAGCAGAGTATCTTTGAAAACAATGTGTAGTATTTATTACATAGGTTTTTTTAAAAGTGAACAGTCTGAAATTCATGGTCATTTATTCTTTATGTTGTGCTGTGTACATGGAAATAATTCTTTTTGTCTTCTCATATTTAATTTCATAATGAATAAAAAATTTTTAATTAAGAAAAAAGAATTAGATGAACAAATGAATATTGAAAGCAATAGATCTTTTTATTCATATTTTAAGGGAAGGGTTGGTCACATGACCTAACTGGAGACATCCAAGTGAGGAATCCAGTGCACCTCTCAATCTGGAGTCAAATCTCCAAACTAGGTCAGCCCATTCAAATTAATGCCTACAAAGCAGTATTAGAAAGGGAATACAATCATTAATCATCCAATTAATAGAAAAATATTTATTAAGCACTTTTTATGAGTAGGGCAGAGATGCTGAAGATACAAAGACAAAAATGATTTCTGTCCTCAAAGAGTTTACCAGGAATAACTCTCAGGAGTGTCAGGCATGATAGTCTTCAAGCCAGGCAATGAAGAGAGTCTACAATGGCCTAGGAGTTCTGAGCCAAAAGTAAAATTTCTAGGTTTTTAAAGCAGCTTAACCCTGTCACTTCAAACTCATGACAATCTCATGAGCAGAGCATTCCAAGTATTTTATAGGGAGGAAAGAAGATCTGTTTCAGGCAAAATATGATTGGTTTCCTAACCCAAAAGTCAGGTGTGGTGACACCAATCCGCTAAGGAATTAGAAGGACCTAGTCTAGAAGGTTTCAAGTTCCCATGATCTAAGGATCATGTGAGATAACATATGCAAAGCATTTTATAAACTTTAAAGCACTATATGAATGCAAAGCAGAAATGAAAAGCTAGAAGGGTCATGGTTAAGGAATAGATAACCTATTGAACAGAGAAAAGTTAGACTAAAAATTAGATGTCTTTTCCTTCAGACTACCATATAGAAAGAACTTATTAATTATTTGAATAAATACATGAATGAATTAGTGAATTATTGTAAGGAAACTTAGATATCCCCTTAAACTTCACAAACAAGGAAAGTGAAGTTAAGATAGATAAATCAATTTTTGCTGTCATTATTCAATTGTTTCACTCGTTTCCACCTCTTAGTGAACCTGTTTGGGGTTTTCTTGGCAAAGATATTGGAGTAGTGGGGGTAGCTAGGTGGCGCAGTGAATAGAGCACCGGCCTTGGAGTCAGGAGTACCTGGGTTCAAATCAGACCTCAGACACTTAATAATTACCCAGCCATGTGGCCTTGGGCAAGCCACTTAACATCATTGCCTTGAAAAAAATCTAAAAAAAAGATATTGGAGTAGTTTTCCGTTTCCTTATTCAGCTCATTATACAGATGAGGAAACTGAGACAAACAAGATCAAGTGACTGGTACAGGGTCACACAGCTATGACAGTCTGAGACCAGATTTCAAATCAGGATTCTGATGAGAGAGAGAGAGAGAGAGAGAGAGAGAGAGAGAGAATGAGAGCACACATATATTAAGGATTGATTACAGGTACTCTTCTAAGCATTGAACATACAAATATAATAAAACAAAACAGTTCTTGCTTTATCAGAGTTTTTATTCAAATACGGGGGGGACCTACAAAAAGTTAACTGGAAAGGGGGACCATAGAGGAGGAAAGACAGGGACAGCTAGGTGGTGCAGTGGGAGTATTGGCCCTGGAGTCAAGAGGACCCGAGTTCAAATTTGAACTCAGAGATTTAATGATTACCTAGCTGTGTAACCTTAGGCAAGCCACTTAACCCCATTGCCTTGCAAAATAATAATAATAATAATAATAATAATAATAATAATAATAATAAAAATGAGAAGGAAAGAATAAGCAGGACAAAGTTTCTGGTGAGGAGGTTCAATAGTCCAGAAAAGGGAAATGAGCTCCTTGGGGTTCCTTACAATGTATCAATGAGAGGCAGGGACTTATCTCTGTTCCCAGAATTCAGAAGTATCTCCCATCAGGTAAGGAGATATAGCCATCTGGATGACCATCTGGATAACCATTCAACTAACTCATATGGTGAATGAGTACCAGAGGCAGGTCTAGAACCTTAATCATCATACTTGAACAAGTCTGCTAGTAGGACCAATTGTTAAATTTTCTGTATGAGCATTTAAACACCAGAGATTGGCAAATGGTAAAAATGACAGCTTGGTTTATTGTTTTGTTGCTGGTCTAGAATAAAGGAATTGCTAGAGAAAATTCTAATAATGCAGGTTAAAGGGGTGGCATGGGTAATTTTTTTTTCCCTGGAGCATTAGTTGTCAAAGATCTGCAAACTCATCACTACCTAACTCCAAGTTGGTGTCTCTTTCTACTTAGACTTATTGAATCTCATTATTCCTTGATAATCACAATTAGAGATTTTATGCTGGACAGCAAAGATTGGGAATTAGAACTAGAGTTTCTGCTCAACTAAAACATAATGGAATAACAACAGCAAAGGATTCAGAAAATTATATTCCATGTTCTCATATGCCACAACCTACCTGGGGTTCAAATGCAAACGCGCAGTTTGTGGTAAATCTTAATTGAATGAGATAAATTTTCTTGGTTCCATATTTCTGGAACCCAGACAGCAATACATAATAGAAGAATTGCTCAAAGTGCAGTATTCATTTTCATGCAATGATCTTGCTTTCACCTAATTATCATGGCTAGGCTATTTCATATCATAGCTCATCCAGTATATTGAGTGCTTGATTGACTAATGATTTACACTATACAATTGCTAAAGATCATGATAGTAGCAATTTAGAAGCTTATCAGTACAATTTGTTTGTTGTGCTGAATAAATCAAAATATTATTCCCAATTTTCCTGTAATGGTTTTACTGAGGCAATTTAAATATTTTGGGCCCTATTTACCCATCTTTGGCTTCTATTTTATAAAGCTACAGAAATTCTCCAATTTCAGTTCTAAAGAGAGGGACTATGGAGTCATATAAACATAAGGCTTGTTCTCCAATCTTCAATAAGGCATTTTTATTTGCTCTTTGACAATTTTTTTGGAAATGGAAAATGCTTTGATTATTTCTATAAAAGTTCATCTGTATACATTGAAGAAATACTTATTTAGATTATGTCTTAGCAACTGAATAATAGCCAAAAGCCTGGAAACTCAACTTTATATAGACTTACAAAGGCTCAGTCAAGGCAGTCATTGAGACCTAGATTTATTTTTTGTTTCTACAATTCCTGCCAGAGAAGGCACAGGTGCACAGTTATATGTAAGCATGAGATTTTTACAGTATTTTTGTCCCAGTTAATGTTCTTCAGTGATAAGGAAGTCTATAAATTGTCCCTGAGAGGTTACCTTCTCTCTCAAACTAATGGCTTCTTTGCTTAACTGTTCCTCTCAAGGGAATATCAGCACATCAAGATGGTTCTTAAAAATACAACATTTAGCCTTAATCCAATAAGCCTATGCACAGGCTCAGGTTATTACTTTGCCCCATTCAATCAACATTATTTTGAGGTCAACTATTAAATAAACTATTAGTCTAAGGAAAAATTAAATTTTTTTCCAATCTATTTCATTGAATTCATCAAACATTTATGAAATAAGAACCAATCAATTAAAACAGGAATTTTTAATGGCCTACTATGTACCAAGTACTGTGTTGAATTTTATCTATTCAAGAATAAAGAATGAAAGAACACCTAAAAAGTGTTTACAGTCTTTTAAGGCAGAAAACAAATCCATCTATAAGTATATGGGACTTAGATGATAAATACAAAATGAACAAATACAAATATATTCACATTAGTTTGGGAGGGAGGGCACTAGAAGTTGAGGAATTGAGAAAGGTTTCATTCAGAAGATTGTGCTTGAATTACATCTTAAAGGTAGATTAGACCTAACAATGCAGAGATAAGGGATGCATTACAGGTATGTGGGAAGGACAGTGCAAAGGGAAGGAAATGGCATGTCATGTGTGAGAAGCAAAGAGAAGATCAGTTTGATTGGATCTCAGTGTATGAAAAGAGGAATAATATCCAATGATTCTGGAAAGACAGGATGGGGCTAGGTTAAGAAGGGCTTTGCCTGAGGTATTTTTCAGTGAATTCCATGAGAACAATTGGGGTTTTCTTGACCCAGATAATGGAATGGTTTGCTATTTCCTTCGCTAACTCATTTTATGGGGAAGGAAATCAAGGCAAAGAGGGTGAAGTGACTTGCCCAGGGTCACCCAGCTAGGCTAAGATTAGATTTGAACTCAAAATGGTGAGTCTTCCAACACTATCTATTTGTACCAACTACCTATTCCATGAAGCACTATTATGTTCAAATAATTGAGATATGTATATACAAAAATTGTGAAAAAGAAAAAACTTCAAAAATTATACAATCTTACATAGATAGCTGAGAGGGGTTACAAAATGACTAAGAAACTTTTAAGGTCAATGGATTTTGGTGGATGATATCTCCATACTCAAATATCATCCACAAAAACCCATTGACCTTAAAAGTTCCCATGCTCATCTCATTCGGCGATATTCTTGATCATGTCCTTTCTTTTTTAAAAATGCATTCTTTACTGTTGTCTTTTGTTTTAATATCATGCTCATTTCCAAATATAGACCTTCTCAATTCCCTACTCAGGGAGTAATTATTTTTAATAAATATTTAAAGAGGAAAAGCAAAGAAAAGTTTTCAAAAATAAATCCCCAATCTTCTAACATTTTGACCCTATCTAATATTTCACATCTACATTTTCTCACCTCGGCAGTGAAAAGAGGGAAATATATTTTTACAATCCTGATTCAGATTTATGATTAAATATTTTAATTACAATGTTCAGTTTTCCTTTACTATCATCTGCATTGTAATAATTATATATACTGTTTTTCTGGTTCTGCTTACTTCATATTCAGAACAGTTCAGAATAGATGCAGTAAGGGAGAATTAGAAAAAAACACATAGTAGACAATAACTCCAAGAATGTAAATTACAATGATGTAAATTGCAACTGTGTAGAGACTTTTATGGTTTTTACATGTCCCTTTGAATTCTTCCTGTTAGTAACCTCTTACATATATATACCATCATTCATGTAGCCATAGCCCAGTTGTTGAACATCTAATATCTTTCCAGTTCTCTGCCACCACAAAAGTGCTGATCTGAATATTTTTGGTATAAATAGTGTCTTTCATTCTGACTTTTACTTCTTCTAGGTTAGTGATACCATGATATCTACAGGTTAAAGGATATGGGCATTTTAGTTATTTTTTTCATAATTTGAAAGTTGTCCAGAGTGGACCAATGCACAATTTTTCCAATGATGTCTTAGTGTATTTGGTTTTCTGAGTCCTTCTAGTATTAGGTATCTGCGTGTTTTATTAAATTTGCCAATTTCTAACCTCAGAGTTCTTTTGTTTTTATATTTCTTTTATTAGTAACAATTTGGAGCATTTTCATACAATTGTAATAATTTGCAATTAATCTTTTATAAACAGTTTCTTCAAAGTTTTTGACTCATCTATTTGATAAATGCTTCTTGTTTGTCTATATTTGTGTTAATTCTTTATATAACTTGGATATTAGACCATTACCAAAGATATACAACACTAAGAATTTCTTCAGTTGACAATTTCCCTTCTTGCTTTAGATAAATTGATTTTTTTATACAATAACTTTTCAATTTCATATAATAAAAGTATTCATTTTAATGTCACTTCTTATGTACAGTTATTATTACTAATATGCTACAGATTAAAAACAAGAATCATTTCTCTATGAGTCATTTGCAATGACGATTGTTCTAAGCTCCCAATGTTTCATAACTGTCAGTCATTCAGAATAGCTGGGAGAATACTGTTTTTGGGAAAAAAACAGCCAGGTAGCATGTTGTCACCATTGAAAATGAGGTACATTTTCCCTAGTACGATAATCTGAATCATCTAAGTATTTAATTCTGAGTCTGTTATCTATCTCCAGTGTTTCACACATGCACATACACACAGAATAATAGACAAACTCAGTGATTAGCCATCTATAAATACAATACTCTAGATAATACATACTCTTCATCTACTTGACTTCTTATTTTTTGTCATGGATCTCAGTGAGGAAGTCTATTAACATTTTAAGACTGAGTATAATTAACAAAATATCATCTACAGACACAAGAATCTGGAGAGCTTCATGATCTGTAGAAAATCCATTTCTTTTGGACTGTTCACAGGAGGGACTATGACTGTAAAACATCTTGGGTGAGTGATGTACCAGTTTGAAACCTTACTTGATATTGATAATTATAAGATCATGGAAGGATGTTATGTCTTCAGTCAAAGAATCTGTTATGATCTTAACATATGCATGAGAGTCTCCTTGGAGTTATATTTTGTCTTTTGAATCCAATACTTTACCATAATCAACCAAAAAAAGGATCTTGCATTCTCTGTATCTCTCAGTCAATTATATATAAAACAATGAAATGTGGTCCATTATGGAAAATAGCAGTGAAACTTTGTGAATTCCTATCTCATATTTTCATCAATAATGGAATTATAGATCATTATAAGATACGAAGGTAGACATATGGGTTAGTAGTAAATGTTGATAACTTCTCAATGGTCTTTTTTCTTGATATATATATATATATATATATACATATATATAGATGATATAGATATAGTTATAGTTATAGATGATATAGATAGATATGGATATGGATATGGATATAGATTAGATATAGATATAAATTAGATTAGATTAGATTAGATATAGATATACAATCTTTACCATTGGAAAAATATATATCCATATATATCTTCCTCTCTAAAATGCCTTGAAAATGAATCCCAGACTTAAATACAACTATTTTTGTATTTATGGATGTACTTAAATATGTGCACGTATATTTATGCATGTAGCTTTCCCTGGTAGAATATAAGATCCTTAAGAGTATACATGGTTTTTTAAATTTTTGTCTCAGTATTCACAGAAACCTAGAAGAGTGCATGGAACATAGTAATTATTTAATCAATGCTCAATGATTATTTAAGTGAAGACCTTTAAGACTTTGTTATATTCTGCACAGATTTTTTTCCCCTCTATATTCAATCTAAGCCAGCATTTTACCTAACTTCATATAAGTGTCATTGACACTCTCTTATAAAATACAGTTAGGAACTGAAATATTATAGTCCAAATATAGTGATGAGAATAGATTACTATAGAAATATTATCAAATTTCCCTATTTACATGTATTTATGTTCTTGCCAATTTCATTTAAGAATGTTCTCTGGATGATGTATGTCTCACATCACCCTTTCTGAACTCTCGTTTTCCCCTATACTGATTTTTATTGTTTCATGAGTTGATGTAGGTAGAAAAAATTCCATCTTTTCTTGATCAGTGTTTTGCATATACTACTGTCCTCAACTGTGTTCTTTCATTTCACAAGGATGAAGGGAAGCTTTTTCAGGTTAAGACTTGTTTTTAAACTCTTTTGATCCCCTCATTATGATAATGAATGGTGATATTTTAGCCATTTCTCATTGTTTAGTATCATGCATAATGTCTCCCCATTTTTGTTCTTTTGTCGTACTTTGGTATGGATTTTTTATTTGAATTGTGAACAACTAATGAAAATATTGGATAAAACTGATTCTTATTTCATTAACTATTTACTATCTATTAACATTTAAGAAACAATTTTAATGAAGTTGAGGGAATGAGTCTCAAACTATCTGAAGGAGGAGAGAGTACCAGAGGTATGGGCAGAAAAACAAACTCAGACTATGGTTATTATTAAAAATGTTTGAGAACATTGATAACCACTGAACAATTCTCTATTTTCCCATCAATCTAGCTTCTATACATATATCAAGGGCACACTTGATAGGAGCATTAGAAAGAATAGGGAGCCTTTTGTGAGTGATATGATACATTATACCACATCTTTAAAAGTCACACAATTGCCTGAAAGATGTAGAAGATCCCGTTGGACTTCTTGGGTTATTGCTGATAACTTCTCAATTGTCTTTTTCTCTTGGGGATATATGTACTAATAATATCTGTGATTTTTACCATTGGGAAAAATCTATCTTTTCCTCTAAAATACACTAACTTGAAAATGAATACCGGAGTCAAATAAAGAATCACTTGATTCAGTAAGGTAAAGAACTACCTTTAAGACTTTCCTCCAATAAATTTTCTCTTATGGAAATGTGAAAATCATGTAAGATTTCTTGAAGGATCAAAAACCAGTGATAATTTTGTTTGGCAACTTCCTGTTCACTAAGCTCAAGAGAAGCAAGAGGGCAAAACCAAGAAGACATATTAAGGGCATCAATCCAGCAGAACTCTCTCAATATTCACCTCCAAACAACTTTAAAATATTCTCATAAAAAAAAGTTACTGCCATGACAGGGAAGATCAAGACATAAATTCAGAATAAGACACCAATGTGAAAATAGATACAAAACCCCAAAGAAAAAATGAAAATTGCATACAAGCTCAAGAAAACAGTGTGAAAGAGTTAAAGAAAGAATAGTAGAGACAAAATTGGAAAAAGAAATGAGAGTAATGCAAGAAAATTATGAAAAGAAAATTAATAGATTGCTAAAAGAGGCACAAAAACATCACCAAAAACACCTCAAAAAACTCAAAGAATGCATAAAATGGAAAAGGAGATATGGAAATGCTCTGAAAAGAGAATTCTTTTGAATATTAGAATAGGACAAATAAAGGTTTATGACTCCATGAGACATCAAGAAGCAATAAAACAATGTAAGAAAAATGAAAAAAAGATGTAAAAATATGAAATATCTCATTGGAAAAACAACTGATCTGGAAAACTGGTCAAGGAGAAACAATTTAAGAATTATTAGACTACCTAAAAGTCATGATCAAAGAAACTAGATAGTATATTTAAGGAAATTATAAAAGAAAACTGTCTTGATATCTTAGATCCAGAGAGTAAAATATCAATTGAAAGAAGACACTGATAACATCCTGAAAGAGATTCCCAAATGAAAACACCTAGGAATAGTAGGATCAAATTCCAGAGCTTCCAGATCAAAGAGAAAAATACTTTAAGCAGTCAGAAAGAAAGCATTCAAATGTTGTGGAGCCACAATCAGGATCACACAAGATTTATAAGCTACTACATTGAGGAGCAGAGGGTTTGTAATATAATATTTCAGAAAATAAAGGTTTTAGGATTACAATAAAAATAACTACCCAGAAAAACTGAATACAATCCTTAAGGGGAAAATTGAATATTTAATGAAATAAAAGATTTTCAACCATTCTTGATGAAAAGACCAAAGTTGAGTAAAAAAGTTAACATTTAAACCCAAGACTCAGGAGAAGAATGAAAAGGATAAATGTGAAAACATAATCACAAAGAGCTCAATAAAGTTAAACTGTTTACATTACTTTAAGGGAAGTTGATACCTGTAACTATTAAGAATGTTGTTATCAATAGGCCAGTGAAAAGAAGTTTACATAGTCAAAGGGCATGGGAATGAGTCATTTATGTTGAAATGATCTCCAAAAAAATCAAGGGATGAGAAAGAGGGATGAATTCGGAAAGGAAGGAAGAGAGAAGTAGAATGGGGAAATTTTTAATCACATAAAAGAGGCAAGCAAAGAAGAGCTTTTATAATTCAGGGGAAAATGAGGATGGTGGGAGGCAATGACTGATCATCATTGGAATTGGTTCAAAGAGGGAAGAATATATGTATATGTATATGATATATATATATCATATACATATGCCAGATCTATATATACTCAGTTGTTTATAGAAATCTAACTTACCCAATAGGGAAACTGGAGAAGAGGATGAGGATGAATATTAAAAGAGAGGATGGATTAAGGGGACAAAAGGAAATGCAAAGGTAACTGTAAATGTGAGCAGAATGAGCTTACCCAGAAAGCAGTAACAGACAGCAGAATGAATTAGAAACCAGAATTCAAGTATATGCTATGTACAAGAGAAACACTTGAAACAGAAACAGTTAAAATAAAAGCCTATAGCAGGGGTAACAATCATAATCTCACACAAAATGGAAACAAAACCAGACCTAATTAAAACAGGAAAACTATAGTCCACTAAAAAATACCATAGACAATACAGTAATATCAAAAAAAATTTACAGCAAGTCTCTTTGAAAACTTGGTCTCTGAAATTTTTTTCCTGAAAAAAGTCCTTATTTCTTAAAAATAAACAAAGTATAGAACTGAGTCAAATTTACAAAAATAAAATCTATTTCCTAACTTACAAATTGTCAAAGGATATGAATAGGCAGATACAGAAGAAGAAATCAGACTATATATACTCCAATGGAAATTTACTATAAATCACTATATATTAGAAATAGACAAATTAAAACAACTCTGAGTTATTACTTCATATGTATTAGAAATGACAAATGCTGGAGAGGATGTGGGAACAATTAGTACACTAGTGAATTAGTAGTAGTGAACTGCTCCAACCATTCTGGAAAATAATTTGGAACTATGTCCAAATTGTGACACAGTAATACTAATAGTAGGTCTGTATTCCAAAGAGTTCAAAGGAAAAGGCAAAGTACATATCTTTACAAAAATATTTACAGCAGTTTTTGTCTGTGTGTGTGTGTGTGTGTGTGTGTGTGTGTGTGTGTTCACAAAGAATTAGGCATTGAGGGGATGCTTATCAGTTAGGGAATGGATGAACAAGTTATAGGATATGACTGTAATGGAGTGATTTTAGGAAAAACATGGCAAGACCTATTTGAATTGTACAAAGTAAAATAAAAAGAATCAGGAGGTCCTCATGTACAGCTTCAGCAATGATGTAATGATGATTAGATGTGAAAGGTTTGGCTACTCTGATCAACAAAACAAAGGACTTAAGATGGTAAAGGACTATTTACCTCCACAGAACTGATGAATTCTGAAAACATATTGAAGTACAATTTACTAGTTTTATTTTTTCCTTTTTAAAAAATATAGCTAATATGGAAATTTGTTTTACATGATTTAATATATATATATATATATATATATATATATATATAATTTATATTATGCTGCTTGCCTTCTTAATGAGTAGGGAAGTCAGTGGGAGGGAGGAAAATAATTTGAAATTCAAAATTTTAACAGAAAAATTGTTAAAAAATAAATAAATTTAAAATTATTAAGAGAAGTATAAAGTAAGGTGACATATGCATGTCAAAATCATTTGTCTCTGACATGAGTGAAATCCAGTACAGAGTCCTAAGTCCAATTGTGATTCCTAATTTACAGTGAGTTTCTCTGGAGATTTATTTGTTGATGACATTTTGCTAATTATGCCAATTCAAGACTGTTGCAGGACCTCCACACTGAAAAAGATAATTATTTTTAAATGTCTGGTCTAGCAACGCAGGGAAAAAATGAGTAGATGAAGAATTTTTATTGTCCGGGATATGATATTCAGGTATGTAATTGAATAGGCAGCCAATGGTTTTCATATTTTCTAAGGAGATACTGTAATCAGAAAAGGAGAATTGCTTATTTAGGTAGAATTGAACAGGGGGAGGAGAACAGGCTGGATAGCCTTTGGAAATTTTGAATTTCTTTTAATGTCCCCAAAATTCTTTCCAGAGAGGTCCATGTTTTAAATATCAATTTGCTTCAGCTAATGTCCTATGGCTACAAGTCACAGTATCCCACAGACCTCAAATAAATGAAACTGAGAATCATCCAAAGGAATGAAAAACTGTTGAACAAGAGCTGGCTGCACCATATTATAAACAAGAAATTATAAAGGTGAAGAGGTGTGAAGGCTATCTCCAAGGAATTAAATGAACTAAAAAAGAAAATGAACTGTTCACAAGGAGAGAATGTGAGCTAACTACTGAGTAGCTTAGTATACTTGTGTTTTCAAAATAAATCAAAGATCTACAATACACTGGTATATAGCTAGAGTGAGCTCACAAGATGACATGGACAATGGTGGCCCAAGATGTCCAGGCATGGATGGACTTTGCTCTGCAGTTTTGTCATCAAAGTCCATTTTGATGAAATCCCAGATCTATTTGAGAATATTTAATTATAGACAAACTCATTTTGGGGGGATGATGTTTAGTCTGGGGTCTTTTTACTTCCTTCTTGAAGAAAGTATTTATGATATACATATGTAAAGTTTCCAAATAATCTACAAACCTGGGATCTTCTTTATTTCCTAATCCTGGATCATATATTCCAACAGATTTTTCCACTATGCCTAACTTTGTATTGATGTCGCTGGGTATCATATTCTTTTGTATGTGTATATATTGACTTTGCCTTTGGGATGGTGTCAAATTCTTTGTGGCCTATCTCAGTCTCTTCATCCTCTGCAACAGATGTTGGGGTATAAACTGCAATTAATCTTCATGATGGACTTTTCACTTGTGCTCATTTTGTGCATTGTAAGATTAGGCAATCAAGTCCCCTACAAAATTATA